>NW_022060754.1:0-99932 GCF_003285725.1 Scaptodrosophila lebanonensis | reverse complement strand
GCTGGCTGGATTTGGGATTAGTTCTAAGTTTAGTTTAAGTAAAGTTGTACCCATTTTCTGGCTATGTGCGCCATAATAAAATTATATATATGAAAAAAAAAATCTAATAAGAACATTTTGGTTGATTTCCAACGATTCATAAGAGCAACTCGTAACCAATTTCTCATAACTAAACTGATTTTCCTTATTAATTAACTTTAAATATTGGAATTATATTACATTCCTCATATACTAATTGTTTATATTTAAATCAGATTAATTAATTTGCTCTATGGCCATCTTGGAGGTCATTTTAGTGCTAAGGGGGACCCAGATCCGTGTATGGTAATTTATTTTACTTTATACAGCTGGATTCTGGATCCCCTTGGCCATTCTCTACCACTGTGGGCGGTCGTGCTGACTGTGTGCTCTAATATGCTGCCCTCGATCCGATATAATTGAGGCGCTTTTTGCCACTGCTGCTCAAACCAAACATTTTTTCCTGGGTCTGTATTTTGTCTATCACTGTTAATTAACATTATGCTTTCTCCTTCCCCTTTTTATCTTCTTTATAATGTTTCTCTCTGTCTCTTTATTCATGAGAATCAAAAATCATTCCAAGCCTTACTAAGCTGCTACTCATTCAGTATGACTCAATTTGAGTAGTCTGTTTCTGAGCTTTTTCGCTCAATGAGCTTTATTCCTAAAACGGCAATTTTCCACTGGTACACCCCACATCCAGTTTTATAGCCTAGGAATTTTGCCTCAACCTTCAGTCGGGTTATTCGTTTTAAACTGACATGCATGTGTTTTTTCGCTGCGTTCATAAAAAATTAAAAAACAATTAAATTTTGTCAGAAATTATTCTGTTGTATCGGTCGTGTAGTGCCGCGTTTTTCCATTCCCAGTGATCTTGCGCGCCTGGTGTCATATCGTTTTTGTGGGGACCGTGTCTATCTTGTTGGTCGCGGCGGCTGGAGGTGTTGCTGCTTGAGCTGCCTGTCACGCTGTTGGCCGTCTAAGTTGGACACGGGCCCTTCTTTCAGCGGTATTTCGCTAGTGCTGGTGGGATCTTGGGTGTGTGTGCGTGGCTCTGCACTGACCCACACCTCCAGTCAAATTGGTAATATATCTCCTAGTATACTAACACTATATTAATGAATCCGATTTCTCAGGGTCTAAATAATGATTTTTGCTACACACCTCTCTTGTTTGGCTGCTTGAGGCCTTTTTTCTCTGCCTGCTGTCGCTGCTTTATATAAATCTGCGCCCTGGAGTACTATTCACATATCACGTCGACTGACCTATGCTTTCTTGAGTGGAGCTTTGCTGCTGGATAGTGCCGCAACGCGGGACATTTTCTATATACATCTGCTTCAACATGTCCTGCACTGGAAATGGACTAATCAATATTGATACTATCGCCATAAACTCTATGATAATGCAGAGTAATATTCAACGCTTTATTCTTGTCTAAATCCATCTATCTTAATACAATTCACATAACAAATTCATTACTTCACATAACATTATACAAACAATATAAATCCTAATACAACATTCATTTAATAAGTAATTGGCTATAACTTCCTATTTTATTTTATAACTCATAAATTAATTTGCTAATTTAATTCATTTACATTTATTTAAAAAGCCCAGTGGACAACAAATTCATAAAACGCCATACAGGCCATAAAATTCTACTTATATACTATAACACAAATTTTCTAGAACATTCAATATAACAAACTACTTCACTTAAATTATAAAATAATACACATAATACACATAATACACATTACTATTTACACATCATCATTCACGGCACTTCTCATCTATACATTCAACATATAACTAATGACTTCTTTTTTCATACTGCCATCATGGTTCATCCGGATTTACACCTCCAGTTTCTCTCGGCTGGCATCATCATTTGGCACCCCACTGGTGCGCATCCTCATGCTCGTTTTTGGGATCCGTTTTGCTGCACCCACGCCTGCCACACAAGCGCTTCCCATGGTACCACTCTCTCCACAGCAGCTACATCTAATCTACACTATTCATACTTACTTTACTATTTAAGATTACTAGTGTCATACTTTTAAGCCCACCATAATGTTTAGTTCATAGTTTTTGCTACCCAAAATAATTTATCATAAATTTTTTAAAAAAACTTCAATTTTGAAAAAGAAAACTTTGAAATATGTTTATAAATCATATATCACTTTATTTTTGTAATCTTCTTATACTATAATTTACAACTTTAATTCAAATTCTTATTTTTCTTATTATTATTGTTACAACTCCACTTTCATCACATTTCTTATTACTTTTACACATTGTTTGTTATTTCTCATTAGAATTAATACACTTAGATTTAATTTATGTACTTATAAAACAACAACAGCCACACACACACACATCTACTCCTGGTACCCCCTTGAGGAGGGGTTGCCTCACCTACTCGCTTCGGCTTTCACCACATTCACCCGCATTCCTCCACTTATTCAAACGGGAAGGATCAAGGCAGTATTTTTGTTGTCGTCACCTCCTTTAACTGCACTGCTGGCTGGATTTGGGATAGTTCTAAGTTTAGTTTAAGTAAAGTTTGTACCCATTTTCTGGCTATGTGCGCCATAATAAAATATATATATATGAAAAAAAAAATCTAATAAGAACATTTTGGTTGATTTCCAACGATTCATAAGAGCAACTCGTAACCAATTTCTCATAACTAAACTGATTTTCCTTATTAATTAACTTTAAATATTGGAATTTATATTACATTCCTCATATACTAATTGTTATATTTAAATCAGATTAATTAAATTTGCTCTATGGCCATCTTGGAGGTCTTTTAGTGCTAAGGGGGACCCATCCGTGTATGGTAATTTATTTTACTTTATATACAGCTGGATTCTGGATCCCCCTTGGCCATTCTCTACCACTGTGGGCGGTCGCGTGCTGACTTGTGCTCTAATATGCTGCCTCGATCAGCGATATAATTGAGCGCTTTTTGCCACTGCTGCTCAAACCAAACATTTTTTCCTGGGTCTGTATTTTGTCTATCACTGTTAATAACATTTATGCTCTCCTTCCCCTTTTTATCTTTCTTTATAATGTTTCTCCTGTCTCTTTATTCATGAGAATCAAAATCATTCCAAGCCTTACTAAGCTGCTACTCATTCAGTATGACTCATTTTGAGTAGTCTGTTTCTGAGCTTTTTCGCTCAATGAGCTTTATTCTAAAACGGCAATTTCCACTGGTACACCAGCATCCAGTTTTATAGCCTAGGAATTTTGCCTCAACCTTCAGTCGGGTTATTCGTTTAAACTGACATGCATGTGTTTTTTCGCTGCGTTCATAAAAAATTAAAAAAACAATTAAATTTTGTCAGAAATTATTCTGTTGTATCGGTCGTCGTGTAGTGCCGCGTTTTCCATTCCCCAGTGATCTGCGCGCCTGGTGTCATATCGTTTTTGTGGGGACCGTGTCTATCTGGTTGGTCGCGGCGCTGGAGGTGTTAGCTGCTTGAGCTGCCTGTCCACGCTGTTGGCCGTCTAAGTTGGACACGGGCCCTTCTTTCAGCGGTATTTCGCTAGTGCTGGTGGGAATACTTGGGTGTGTGTGGTGGCTCTGCACTACCCACACCTCCAGTCAAATTGGTAATATATCTCCTAGTATACTAACACTATATTAATGAATCCGATTTCTCAGGTTCTAAATAATGATTTTTGCTACACACCTCTCTTGTTTGGCTGCTTGAGGCCTTTTTTCTGCCTGCTGTCGCTGCTTTATAATCTGCGCCCTGGAGTACTATTCACATATCACGTCGACTGACCTATGCTTTCTTGAGTGGAGCTTTGCTGCTGGATAGTGCCGCAACGCGGGACATTTTCTATATACATCTGCTTCAACATGTCCTGCACTGGAATGGACTAATCAATATTGATACTATCGCCATAAACTCTATGATAATGCAGAGTAAATATTCAACGCTTTATTCTTGTCTAAATCCATCTATCTTAATACAATTCACATAACAAATTCATTACACTTCACATAACATTATACAAACAATATAATCCTATACAACATTCATTTAATAAGTAATTGGCTATATAACTTCCTATTTTATTTTATAACTCATAAATTAATTTGGCTAATTTAATTCATTTACATTTATTAAAAAAGCCCAAGTGGACAACAAATTCATAAAACGCCATACAGGCCATAAAATTCTACTTATATACTATAACACAATTTTCTAGAACATTCAATATAACAAACACTACTTCACTTATTATAAAATAATACACATAATACACATAATACACATTACTATTTACACATCATCATTCACGGCACTTCTCATCTATACATTCAACAATATAACTAATGACTTCTTTTTTATCATACTGCCATCATGGTTCATCCGGATTTACACCTCCAGTTTCTCTCGGCTGGCATCATCATTTGGCACCCACTGGTGCGCATCCTCATGCTCGTTTTTGGGATCCGTTTTGCTGCACCCCGCCTGCCACACAAGCGCTTCCCATGGTACCACTCATCTCCACAGCAGCTACATCTAATCTACACTATTCATACTTACTTTACTATTTAAGATTACTATTGTCATACTTTTAAGCCCACCATATAATGTTTAGTTCATAGTTTTTGCTACCCAAATGATTTATCATAAATTTTTAAAAAAAACTTCAATTTGAAAAAGAAACTTTGAAATATGTTATAAAAATCATATATCACTTTATTTTGTAATCTTCTTATACTATAATTTACACTTTAATTCAAATTCTTAAATTTTTCTTATTATTATTGTTACAACTCCACTTTCATCACATTTCTTATTACTTTTACACTTGTTTGTTATTTCTCATTAGAATTAATTACACTTAGATTTAATTTATGTACTTATAAAAACAACAACAGCCACACCACAACATCTACTCCTGGTACCCCCCCCTTGAGGGAGGGGTGCCTCACCTACTCGCTTCGGCTTTTCACCGCATTCCCTCCACTTATTCAAACGGGAAGGATCAAGGCAGTATTTTTGTTTGTCGTCACCTCCTTTAACTGCACTGCTGGCTGGATTTGGATTATTTCTAAGTTAGTTTAAGTAAAGTTGTACCCATTTTCTGGCTATGTGCGCCATAATAAAATATATATATTGAAAAAAAAAATCTAATAAGAACATTTTGGTTGATTCCAACGATTCATAAGAGCAACTCGTAACCAATTTCTCATAACTAAACTGATTTTCCTTATTAATTAACTTTAAATATTGGAATTTATATTACATTCCTCATATACTAATTGTTATATTTAAATCAGATTAATTAAATTTGCTCTATGGCCATCTTGGAGGTCATTTAGTGCTAAGGGGGACCCAGATCCGTGTATGGTAATTTATTTTACTTTATATACAGCTGGATTCTGGATCCCCCTTGGCCATTCTCTACCACTGTGGGCGGTCGTGCTGACTTGTGCTCTAATATGCTGCCTCGATCAGCGATATAATTGAGCGCTTTTTGCCACTGCTGCTCAAACCAAACATTTTTTCCTGGGTCTGTATTTTGTCTATCACTGTTAATTAACATTTATGCTCTCCTTCCCCTTTTTATCTTTCTTTATAATGTTTCTCCTGTCTCTTTATTCATGAGAATCAAATCATTCCAAGCCTTACTAAGCTGCTACTCATTCAGTATGACTCAATTTGAGTAGTCTGTTTCTGAGCTTTTTCGCTCATGAGCTTTATTCTAAACGGCATTTTCCACTGGTACACCCAGCATCCAGTTTTATAGCCTAGGAATTTGCCTCAACCTTCAGTCGGGTTATTCGTTTAACTGACATGCATGGTTTTTTTTCGCTGCGTCATAAAAAATTAAAAAACAATTAAATTTTGTCAGAAATTATTCTGTTGTATCGGTCGTGTAGTGCCGCGTTTTCCATTCCCAGTGATCTTGCGCGCCTGGTGTCATATCGTTTTTGTGGGGACCGTGTCTATCTGGTTGGTCGCGGCGGCTGGAGGTGTTAGCTGCTTGAGCTGCCTGTCCACGCTGTTGGCCGTCTAAGTTGGACACGGGCCCTTCTTTCAGCGGTATTCGCTAGTGCTGGGTGGAATACTTGGGTGTGTGTGCGTGGCTCTCTGCACTACCCACACCTCCAGTCAAATTGGTAATATATCTCCTAGTATACTAACACTATATTAATGAATCCGATTTCTCAGGGTTCTAAATAATGATTTTTGCTACACACCCTCTCTTGTTTGGCTGCTTGAGGCCTTTTTTCTGCCTGCTGTCGCTGCTTTATATAAATCAGCGCCCTGGAGTACTATTCACATATCACGTCGACTGACCTATGCTTTCTTGAGTGGGAGCTTTGCTGCTGGATAGTGCCGCAACGCGGGACATTTTCTATATACTCTGCTTCAACATGTCCTGCACTGGAAATGGACTAATCAATATTGATACTATCGCCATAAACTCTATGATAATGCAGAGTAAATATTCAACGCTTATTCTTGTCTAATCCATCTCTCTTAATACAATTCACATAACAAATTCATTACACTTCACATAACATTATACAAACAATATAAATCCTAATACAACATTCATTTAATACGTAATTGGCTATATAACTTCCTATTTTATTTTATAACTCATAAATTAATTTGGCTAATTTAATTCATTTACATTTATTTACAAAAGCCCAAGTGGACAACAAATTCATAAAACGCCATACAGGCCATAAAATTCTACTTATATACTATAACACAAATTTTCTAGAACATTCAATATAACAAACTACTTCACTTAAATTATAAAATAATACACATAATTAATTACACATCGCTTCATCATACCAGTAAACAACGCACATTCATCTTCACCACCGCACTTATTACTATCATGTTTCCAAAAGCCCAAGTTGGCAATTAATTAATTCAATAAACGCCGTTCAGGCCATAAATTACTATTCATAAATTATAACATACAAATTTTGTAAAAACATTCAATATAACTAAGTTATTCATTCAAATATCAAATAATACATAAATTAATTAAATATCGCACCATCACACCTGCACACAACGCATACTTATCACCCACCATGCTTACAAAAAGCCCAAGTGGGCAACAAATTCATAAAACGCCATTCAGGCCATAATTTACTACTTATATATTATAACATAAATTTTTATAGAAACTTTCAATATAACAATTATTTCATTTAAATTATTAAATAATACACAAAACTAATTATATATCGCACCATCATACCAGTATACAACGCATATTCATCTTTACCACCACACTTATTACTACCATGCCGTCTTCTCACCATCACCTATACCTCTTATTTAACACCTAACTAATTATATTGTATAATTACTGCCGGTAAACCACCTCGCTATGGATTTGGCCCAATCTATGTCTGGCTCTGGATTATGGACTGGTACCTGCTCGTCTTCCGACATGATGCTTTTATGCTCGCTTGCTGCCCGGATTTGGATACGTTTTCGTGCTGGATTTGCGTGCGGCTTTCGCATGCAACGACGTCTCTGGACCTTCCGACCCTGGATTCTTTGAAATCACCGTCCTGTCTCTCCTGGCTTCATGGATGATCACACTCCTTATAGGACTCATACATGCTCTACTGCAATAATGTCTTGTATCCTATAGACCTTGGAACCAACATACTCTTTGACATGATGACTGTTCCAGCTACATAAATATAAACTTATTAAAACCACCTTCACATAATCACACATATAAAAATTTTTTATAAATCAAAACAACATTCGTAAATTATAATGCACATATACGCAATTAGTACATACTACCTTCATCCAATATAATTTATCAAATATCTGTAATCACAATTCCAACCAACATTAAGCCATATAACTCTTGTTTTTCAGATTATAATTTATTAATACATAGCCCATAACTCATAATAATACATTTCATAAATATTATATTCACCAAATTCCTTATAACATACAACAACAAATTAACTTATTAAATACCAATCAACAAAGACAGATGCATTTCAACATATATCGAAAATACACATTGGTTATGGATTTCCATTTACATACCACATCATACTCCAAATTTCATCTACACATTTTACCGCATTCATCGCCCATATATATGGTTACATATTCATCGCTACACATTACTATTTACACATCATCATTCACCTCCTTGAGGGAGGGGTGGCCTCACCTACTCGCTTCGGCTTTTCACCGCATTCCCTCCACTCATTTAAACGGGAAGGATCAAGGCAGTATTTTGTTTGTCGTCACCTCCTTTAACTGCACTGCTGGCTGGATTTGGGATTAGTTCTAAGTTTAGTTTAAGTAAAGTTGTACCCATTTTCTGGCTATGTGCGCCATAATAAAATATATATATATGAAAAAAAAAAACAAATAATTTATTCATTCTATTGCCTACCAAGTTACCCCAAAACGTACTCACTTACACTTATACGAATTGGCTGGTTGTACTGTGTCATCCATGGCCAACTAATAATTAATACTAAATTCTAGCTATATTAAACTATTTATAAATACCCGAACTAATTATGCTTTCTCCCACAGTGCTAAATTATTGTAATAAACTTGGCAATTATCGATCTATCGGAGCCGACTCTGCTATTCCCTCCTGGATTTGTGCTCCAATTCAGAGTCATGCCCCTGTATCGGAGGACTGCTCCAGAGGAGTTCGTCGGTTGAATGGGACGTGGCTTTGTTGGGCCCTGCCAAGCTACCACCTTAGTATTACCCCAACATGTCCTGCCGGAAGGCGCGAACAGGGGGAGGTCCTCTAACCCTAACAGCGCCTGTTAGGAGAGGGATGTGCCGTTGAAATGGGGTATCGTGGTCCTGGATTGGTCGTCTGGACTGGAGCGGTGCAGCATGAGGCCCATCCTTCCCCCAAAACGCTGCTTCAGTAGCTTTAAGAATAAAACTAAGAATTAGCAAAATTAAGTGTAGCCTTAAATCTTTTGTACTAACTTAATTTAAAATTGTACTTAAAAAAAAATGTCATGGTTGCCTTTAGAACAATATACATGCCTGCGTGCATGCAAAATAATCTTTGCACCCCCCCTTCCACACTCCTAAAAACCTAAATAAAAACCCCCTAACTGAGAATTTCTCAGTATAAATAATAGAACTCTTTTAGAGTCTCCCTTCCACCTGGAATAAATCCTATGCTGCCAAATGCTAACCTGCTGTTGCTCCTACCCCATATAAGGTATAGGACACTAGCAGATAGCATTTTAATTCTAACTAACAATTCCTTTGAGAAACTTTGCCTACGGGACAGAATTTCTCAAAGAGATTACTCCTTTTCCCTTCCGCCTTATTTCCCTTACACTAATACATCATAACCACTTGTGTACCTTGGTCTAATAAGGCTGAAATATGCTAGCTGGTTGTATTAAACAAAGGACAAAGTCCTAGTGATAAATGAAACACTTCCTATGAATATTGAAATAAGTTATCTGAATCTTGTAATAAACATCCATCGATGCCTAAAAACACAACTGATTACATAACATTATTTTACTTTGAATACTCCTATGCTCAAATCTGAACACAATCAGTTGCAAAACTAGCAACTATTAACATCCAGTTATTGATGGCCCTTGCCTAATCTAACCCTACCTGAAACAAATCAGAATGAGAGGCCTAGAGCCACCTTCCTATGCCACTAACCCAATTTAAATAACCAGTGCCACCAAAAAAATCCACCCTACCTGAAATAAGCCTTATAATAAAAATAGTTAGACCAAGGAGGCCATACTAAAACACTGCTCTGCTGCCCAAGCATCAGCGCGGCGGTATGGCTGATCTGGCCTCTAGCCTTCCCAATGCTGCCTGAAATACTCACGTGCTGACCCGATGCACTCCAAAACCTGATCCTAACACCAGGCTTTTGGGGAAGAAGTGGGTCTCATGTTACTAAACCCGTGATTGTTCTCCTGCAACCGACGGATAAAGCTCAAGCTAAGAGCTACATGCCGCGATAACCATCCGAATGGCACCCGAAACCAAGAAAAAAAAAAAAACGCATCAGCTCCGCGCGCGCTTCAAATGTAATATATAATTGGGCTGCCAGTGCCAAACAAATATAAATAATATAATTAATAGTGTTCATAAATATATGCAACGACAATAATGTCAATATGCCAATGTGTTAATGTGTCGCAAATTTGCGAAATAAATACAGTTTAATAAATATTTGAATATTTCTAGCAGTGAATTATTAAATTAATTACTGCTTCTCAATTATATCGGTGAGTCTGTTCTGACTTAAATGTTTAATTAATATTTTTCCATTGTTAAATTGTGTGTGTGTGTGTGTATGTGTGTCGAGCCGGCTGTCCTGCCGGTCTGCATGCATACACACACTCATACATACATGCATATATATAATATAATAATGCGCATACATATTAGCTGAAATAAATCAAAATTAAATCAATTATACTTACCATCTGCCATAGCTAAAGAATTTTAATAAATAAAATAGGGAATTTTGTTCATTTAAATAAATTAATAATACATATGTATATAAAAAATCATATACATATACATACACTGAAATTGGCATTGGCTTGGCTGGCGTTGGCAACAAGGGCGACAGCGTCATTTATATAGCGTCCGTTAATATACTTTCCTTCACTCTGTCCTTTATCACTTTGTCGCGTGTCCGTTGTCCGCTTATTTTTCTCTGATATTTACATTATATTTACCCACTGTATGTTTACAATGCAGTAATCGGCAATTGCAGCACACACCATTTATACTGATGTCTACCATTACACATATTCAAGCATATTAAAAAACGATCTCTTCATTATGGTTTTGTTTTGTTTGTCTTTTTACCTGCTCACACCAATAGCGCATACATTCTTTCAGCTATTTCAGTCCCTCATAATAGAAATATGCTCTCTGCTGCTGCTGCTGCTCTCTGCCTCTGCCTTTGCCTTTGCCTCTGCTACATTCCTTTTGTTTCTCATTTATTAAAATCAGTCTCAATTAGCTCTCCCATATGTTTAAACACGCATCAGCTCCGCGCGCGCTTCAAATGTAATATATAATTGGGCTGCCAGTGCCAAACAAATATAAATAATATAATTAATAGTGTTCATAAATATATGCAACGACAATAATGTCAATATGCCAATGTGTTAATGTGTCGCAAATTTGCGAAATAAATACAGTTTAATAAATATTTGAATATTTCTAGCAGTGAATTATTAAATTAATTACTGCTTCTCAATTATATCGGTGAGTCTGTTCTGACTTAAATTGTTTAATTAATATTTTTCCATTGTTAAATTGTGTGTGTGTGTGTGTGTATGTGTGTCGAGCCGGCTGTCCTGCCGGTCTGCATGCATACACACACTCATACATACATGCATATATATAAATATAATAATGCGCATACATATTAGCTGAAATAAATCAAAATTAAATCAATTATACTTACCATCTGCCATAGCTAAAGAATTTTAATAAATAAAATAGGGAATTTTGTCCATTTAAATAAATTAATAATACATATGTATATAAAAAATCATATACATATACATACACTGAAATTGGCATTGGCTTGGCTGGCGTTAGCAACAAGGGCGACAGCGTCATTTATATAGCGTCCGTTAATATACTTTCCTTCACTCTGTCCTTTATCACTTTGTCGCGTGTCCGTTGTCCGCTTATTTTTCTCTGATATTTACATTATATTTACCCACTGTATGTTTACAATGCAGTAATCGGCAATTGCAGCACACACCATTTATACTGATGTCTACCATTACACATATTCAAGCATATTAAAAAACGATCTCTTCATTATGGTTTTGTTTTGTTTGTCTTTTTACCTGCTCACACCAATAGCGCATACATTCTTTCAGCTATTTCAGTCCCTCATAATAGAAATATGCTCTCTGCTGCTGCTGCTGCTGCTGATGCTGCTGCTGCTGCTCTCTGCCTCTGCCTTTGCCTTTGCCTCTGCTACATTCCTTTTGGTTCTCATTTATTAAAATCAGTCTCAATTAGCTCTCCCATATGTTTAAACACGCATCAGCTCCGCGCGCGCTTCAAATGTAATATATAATTGGGCTGCCAGTGCCAAACAAATATAAATAATATAATTAATAGTGTTCATAAATATATGCAACGACAATAATGTCAATATGCCAATGTGTTAATGTGTCGCAAATTTGCGAAATAAATACAGTTTAATAAATATTTGAATATTTCTAGCAGTGAATTATTAAATTAATTACTGCTTCTCAATTATATCGGTGAGTCTGTTCTGACTTAAATTGTTTAATTAATATTTTTCCATTGTTAAATTGTGTGTGTGTGTGTGTGTATGTGTGTCGAGCCGGCTGTCCTGCCGGTCTGCATGCATACACACACTCATACATACATGCATATATATAAATATAATAATGCGCATACATATTAGCTGAAATAAATCAAAATTAAATCAATTATACTTACCATCTGCCATAGCTAAAGAATTTTAATAAATAAAATAGGGAATTTTGTTCATTTAAATAAATTAATAATACATATGTATATAAAAAATCATATACATATACATACACTGAAATTGGCATTGGCTTGGCTGGCGTTAGCAACAAGGGCGACAGCGTCATTTATATAGCGTCCGTTAATATACTTTCCTTCACTCTGTCCTTTATCACTTTGTCGCGTGTCCGTTGTCCGCTTATTTTTCTCTGATATTTACATTATATTTACCCACTGTATGTTTACAATGCAGTAATCGGCAATTGCAGCACACACCATTTATACTGATGTCTACCATTACACATATTCAAGCATATTAAAAAACGATCTCTTCATTATGGTTTTGTTTTGTTTGTCTTTTTACCTGCTCACACCAATAGCGCATACATTCTTTCAGCTATTTCAGTCCCTCATAATAGAAATATGCTCTCTGCTGCTGCTGCTGCTGCTGCTGATGCTGCTGCTCTCTGCCTCTGCCTTTGCCTTTGCCTCTGCTACATTCCTTTTGGTTCTCATTTATTAAAATCAGTCTCAATTAGCTCTCCCATATGTTTAAACACGCATCAGCTCCGCGCGCGCTTCAAATGTAATATATAATTGGGCTGCCAGTGCCAAACAAATATAAATAATATAATTAATAGTGTTCATAAATATATGCAACGACAATAATGTCAATATGCCAATGTGTTAATGTGTCGCAAATTTGCGAAATAAATACAGTTTAATAAATATTTGAATATTTCTAGCAGTGAATTATTAAATTAATTACTGCTTCTCAATTATATCGGTGAGTCTGTTCTGACTTAAATTGTTTAATTAATATTTTTCCATTGTTAAATTGTGTGTGTGTGTGTGTGTATGTGTGTCGAGCCGGCTGTCCTGCCGGTCTGCATGCATACACACACTCATACATACATGCATATATATAAATATAATAATGCGCATACATATTAGCTGAAATAAATCAAAATTAAATCAATTATACTTACCATCTGCCATAGCTAAAGAATTTTAATAAATAAAATAGGGAATTTTGTTCATTTAAATAAATTAATAATACATATGTATATAAAAAATCATATACATATACATACACTGAAATTGGCATTGGCTTGGCTGGCGTTAGCAACAAGGGCGACAGCGTCATTTATATAGCGTCCGTTAATATACTTTCCTTCACTCTGTCCTTTATCACTTTGTCGCGTGTCCGTTGTCCGCTTATTTTTCTCTGATATTTACATTATATTTACCCACTGTATGTTTACAATGCAGTAATCGGCAATTGCAGCACACACCATTTATACTGATGTCTACCATTACACATATTCAAGCATATTAAAAAACGATCTCTTCATTATGGTTTTGTTTTGTTTGTCTTTTTACCTGCTCACACCAATAGCGCATACATTCTTTCAGCTATTTCAGTCCCTCATAATAGAAATATGCTCTCTGCTGCTGCTGCTGCTGCTGCTGATGCTGCTGCTCTCTGCCTCTGCCTTTGCCTTTGCCTCTGCTACATTCCTTTTGGTTCTCATTTATTAAAATCAGTCTCAATTAGCTCTCCCATATGTTTAAACACGCATCAGCTCCGCGCGCGCTTCAAATGTAATATATAATTGGGCTGCCAGTGCCAAACAAATATAAATAATATAATTAATAGTGTTCATAAATATATGCAACGACAATAATGTCAATATGCCAATGTGTTAATGTGTCGCAAATTTGCGAAATAAATATAGTTTAATAAATATTTGAATATTTCTAGCAGTGAATTATTAAATTAATTACTGCTTCTCAATTATATCGGTGAGTCTGTTCTGACTTAAATTGTTTAATTAATATTTTTCCATTGTTAAATTGTGTGTGTGTGTGTGTGTGTATGTGTGTCGAGCCGGCTGTCCTGCCGGTCTGCATGCATACACACACTCATACATACATGCATATATATAAATATAATAATGCGCATACATATTAGCTGAAATAAATCAAAATTAATCAATTATACTTACCATCTGCCATAGCTAAAGAATTTTAATAAATAAAATAGGGAATTTTGTTCATTTAAATAAATTAATAATACATATGTATATAAAAAATCATATACATATACATACACTGAAATTGGCATTGGCTTGGCTGGCGTTGGCAACAAGGGCGACAGCGTCATTTATATAGCGTCCGTTAATATACTTTCCTTCACTCTGTCCTTTATCACTTTGTCGCGTGTCCGTTGTCCGCTTATTTTTCTCTGATATTTACATTATATTTACCCACTGTATGTTTACAATGCAGTAATCGGCAATTGCAGCACACACCATTTATACTGATGTCTACCATTACACATATTCAAGCATATTAAAAAACGATCTCTTCATTATGGTTTTGTTTTGTTTGTCTTTTTACCTGCTCACACCAATAGCGCATACATTCTTTCAGCTATTTCAGTCCCTCATAATAGAAATATGCTCTCTGCTGCTCTCTGCCTCTGCCTTTGCCTTTGCCTCTGCTACATTCCTTTTGTTTCTCATTTATTAAAATCAGTCTCAATTAGCTCTCCCATATGTTTAAACACGCATCAGCTCCGCGCGCGCTTCAAATGTAATATATAATTGGGCTGCCAGTGCCAAACAAATATAAATAATATAATTAATAGTGTTCATAAATATATGCAACGACAATAATGTCAATATGCCAATGTGTTAATGTGTCGCAAATTTGCGAAATAAATACAGTTTAATAAATATTTGAATATTTCTAGCAGTGAATTATTAAATTAATTACTGCTTCTCAATTATATCGTTGAGTCTGTTCTGACTTAAATTGTTTAATTAATATTTTTCCATTGTTAAATTGTGTGTGTGTGTGTGTGTATGTGTGTCGAGCCGGCTGTCCTGCCGGTCGTCTGCATGCATACACACACTCATACATACATGCATATATATAAATATAATAATGCGCATACATATTAGCTGAAATAAATCAAAATTAAATCAATTATACTTACCATCTGCCATAGCTAAAGAATTTTAATAAATAAAATAGGGAATTTTGTTCATTTAAATAAATTAATAATACATATGTATATAAAAAATCATATACATATACATACACTGAAATTGGCATTGGCTTGGCTGGCGTTGGCAACAAGGGCGACAGCGTCATTTATATAGCGTCCGTTAATATACTTTCCTTCACTCTGTCCTTTATCACTTTGTCGCGTGTCCGTTGTCCGCTTATTTTTCTCTGATATTTACATTATATTTACCCACTGTATGTTTACAATGCAGTAATCGGCAATTGCAGCACACACCATTTATACTGATGTCTACCATTACACATATTCAAGCATATTAAAAAACGATCTCTTCATTATGGTTTTGTTTTGTTTGTCTTTTTACCTGCTCACACCAATAGCGCATACATTCTTTCAGCTATTTCAGTCCCTCATAATAGAAATATGCTCTCTGCGACGGCGACAGCGTCATTTATATAGCGTCCGTTAATATACTTTCCTTCACTCTGTCCTTTATCACTTTGTCGCGTGTCCGTTGTCCGCTTATTTTTCTCTGATATTTACATTATATTTACCCACTGTATGTTTACAATGCAGTGAACTGTCTGTCTAAAATCCATTTAAATGTTTTGAAATATAATTGGTCAGAGTCATGATTACTAATGCTGCAACATGTGTTTGTGTTGTAGTGGTCTTGACTCTTACGGATAGGAATACAACATGCATGCGGTTATCCGCACTTATGCACCCTTCCCCCCCCCCCCCCCTCCCCCCTCCCACACTCCTAAAAACCTATATAAAAACCTCCTAACTGAGAAATTCCCAGTATAAACAATAGAACTCTTTTAGAGTCACCCTTCCATCTGAAATAAATCCTGTGCTGCCAAATGCTAACCTGCTGTTGCTCCTAGCCCATGTGAGGTATAGAACACTAGCGGATAGCATTTTTTAAACTAACTAACAATTCCTTTGAGAAACTCTGGCCTACGGGACAGAGTTTCTCAAAGAGATAGCTCCTCCCTTCCGCCTTATTTCCCTTACACTAATACATTATTACCACTTGTGTACTTTGGTCTTAAAAGGCTGAAATATGCAAGTTAGTCGTATTAAACAAAGGACTAAGTCCTAGTGAAAAATGAAATAATCTAAATGAATACTGTAATAAGCCAACTGAATTACTGAAATAAATAACATTGATGCCTAAAAAACACAACTGACTACATTAAATATTTACTTTGAATATACTTACGTTCAACTCTGAACACAATCAGTTGCAAAACTAGCAACTATTAACACTCAGTGATTGCTGGCCATTGCCTAATCTCAACCTATCTGAAATAAATCATAATGAGAGGCCTAGAGCCACATTCCTATGCCACTAACCCAATCAAAATAACCAGTGACACCCAAAAATTTACCCTACCTGAAATAAGCATTAAAATAAAAATAGTTAGACCAAGGAAGCCATACTAAAACACTGCTCTGCTGCCCAAGCATCAGTGCGGCGGTATGGCTGATCTGGCCTCTAGCCTTCCCAGTGCTGCCTGAAATACTCACGTGCTGACCCGATGCACTCCAAAACCTGATCCTAACACCAGGCTTTTGGGGAAGAAGTGGGTCTCATGTTACTAAACCCGTGATTGTTCTCCTGCAACCGACGGATAAAGCTCAAGCTAAGAGTTACATGCCGCGATAACCATCCGAATGGGCACCCGAAACCAAGAAAAAAAAAAAAACGCATCAGCTCCGCGCGCGCTTCAAATGTAATATATAATTGGGCTGCCAGTGCCAAACAAATATAAATAATATAATTAATAGTGTTCATAAATATATGCAACGACAATAATGTCAATATGCCAATGTGTTAATGTGTCGCAAATTTGCGAAATAAATACAGTTTAATAAATATTTGAATATTTCTAGCAGTGAATTATTAAATTAATTACTGCTTCTCAATTATATCGGTGAGTCTGTTCTGACTTAAATTGTTTAATTAATATTTTTCCATTGTTAAATTGTGTGTGTGTGTGTATGTGTGTCGAGCCGGCTGTCCTGCCGGTCTGCATGCATACACACACTCATACATACATGCATATATATAAATACAATAATGCGCATACATATTAGCTGAAATAAATCAAAATTAAATCAATTATACTTACCATCTGCCATAGCTAAAGAATTTTAATAAATAAAATAGGGAATTTTGTTCATTTAAATAAATTAATAATACATATGTATATAAAAAATCATATACATATACATACACTGAAATTGGCATTGGCTTGGCTGGCGTTGGCAACAAGGGCGACAGCGTCATTTATATAGCGTCCGTTAATATACTTTCCTTCACTCTGTCCTTTATCACTTTGTCGCGTGTCCGTTGTCCGCTTATTTTTCTCTGATATTTACATTATATTTACCCACTGTATGTTTACAATGCAGTGAACTGTCTGTCTAAAATCCATTTAAATGTTTTGAAATATAATTGGTCAGAGTCATGATTACTAATGCTGCAACATGTGTTTGTGTTGTAGTGGTCTTGACTCTTACGGATAGGAATACAACATGCATGCGGTTATCCGCACTTATGCACCCTTCCCCCCCCCCTCCCCCCCCTCCCACACTCCTAAAAACCTATATAAAAACCTCCTAACTGAGAAATTCCCAGTATAAACAATAGAACTCTTTTAGAGTCACCCTTCCATCTGAAATAAATCCTGTGCTGCCAAATGGTAACCTGCTGTTGCTCCTAGCCCATATGAGGTATAGAACACTAGCGGATAGCATTTTTTAAACTAACTAACAATTCCTTTGAGAAACTCTGGCCTACGGGACCCTTCCGCCTTATTTCCCTTACACTAATACATTATTACCACTTGTGTACTTTGGTCTTAAAAGGCTGAAATATGCAAGTTGGTCGTATTAAACAAAGGACTAAGTCCTAGTGAAAAATGAAATAATCTAAATGAATACTGTAATAAGCAAACTGAATTACTGAAATAAATAACATTGATGCCTAAAAAAACACAACTGACTACATTAAATATTTACTTTGAATAAACTTACGTTCAACTCTGAACACAATCTGTTGCAAAACTAGCAACTATTAACACTCAGTGATTGCTGGCCATTGCCTAATCTCAACCTATCTGAAATAAATCATAATGAGAGGCCTAGAGCCACATTCCTATGCCACTAACCCAATCAAAATAACCAGTGACACCCAAAAATCCACCCTACCTGAAATAAGCATTAAAATAAAAATAGTTAGACCAAGGAAGCCATACTAAAACACTGCTCTGCTGCCCAAGCATCAGTGCGGCGGTATGGCTGATCTGGCCTCTAGCCTTCCCAGTGCTGCCTGAAATACTCACGTGCTGACCCGATGCACTCCAAAACCTGATCCTAACACCAGGCTTTTGGGGAAGAAGTGGGTCTCATGTTACTAAACCCGTGATTGTTCTCCTGCAACCGACGGATAAAGCTCAAGCTAAGAGTTACATGCCGCGATAACCATCCGAATGGGCACCCGAAACCAAGAAAAAAAAAAAAAGTTTAAAAAAAAAAAAAACTCCTAAAATATATATTTTGTTCAAATCTGTCACCTCTTGGGAGGACTTCACTGTAATATCAGAATTAACATTGATAAGCATCGAAAAATCTGTGAAGAATATAAGCCTTAAAGTAATAATTCCTCGAGAGTCACCCTCCCGGTCCACTAGCCCCAAAATGTACTCGTTTACGCTGCCATTAGTTGTCTGGTACACTTTGTCATCCATGGCCAATCTTTGTTAATAACTGAATACTAACTACATAAAACAACCATTAAAAACACAAACTAATTATTCTCTCTCCCCCTCCCGCAGCGTTCAATTATGGAAATATATATGGCATCCATGGGCCCTATTAGATCTTATGCTGCTATATTACTCTGCACTTATGCTCCAATACAATGCCGCTATCCAGGATCGGAAAACTACTCTAGAAGGATGCCTCCAAAATTCCTCATACTCTATTATACAATAAATAACAATTAAAATACTTACTAACTAAAGCACGGCCATGAGCATGAAAACACACAGTTAAACTAGATTTATAAAGTAATAATTCAATTAATTGCTTTTGTACAATACCTTCAGGAGTCACTTGTCTTCCTATAATTCAAATTAAATATAAATACTCCTCAAATTATCTAATTACTTTCAATTTCATCTAAAAGATGAATATTAATGGTTAAATTAAATCATTAATCAAGCAAAGAAACAATAATATTAATGAAGTACAAAAGTATAATTTTTCTCGAGTATTCACAGCATACCTAGCTCTATAAAATAATAATTCAATTAAAAATAATCCTATATCATTAGTCAAGCAAAGTAACAACAATATTAGCTAAAAGCAATAGTACAATTTTCGTAAATTCAGGAGTCACTCTGACTTCCCCCAATCTAAATCAAAATAAAAAGCTGCTTTAAATTAATCATCCTTCATTTATTCCCAAGTTTCCCTTCTATCTAACTACATAATTGATTTAATTATGTAACTACTATAATTATTAATTGAAAACAACAAAAATACAAAAGCCTAATTTCTCTGTTTATATATCTCTCCTAGTACCCACAGTTTATCTAGCCACATAAAATAATAATTATATTAAACCAGCTTTGTACAACTTCTTCAGGAGTCTCTCTGACTTCCGTTAATCCAATATAAAGACATTTCAAGTTATTCTTTCATACTATCGCCTACCAAGTTACCCTGGTACCTAAATTACAGAATCAAAATATTATTTTAAATATTATTTCAATAATTAATCAATTGCAACAAAAGTACAAAAGCTTTACTTCACTACATACAAATAACTTCTACAAATTGCTCTCTCAAAAGGTGACAACACAATCCTGAATGCAATTACTCGCGTTGGGGTAACATGCCTATGATGATAATTAGCCTCTGGCTATACTTAATTCTGAGGCTTCCTTGCAAGGAGCTATCCTCTAAGCAGGGATGCTCTGGCGCGGGTCTGTTGTTTAAAAACTCCTAAAATATATATTCTATTCAAATCTGTCACCTCTTGGGAGGACTTCACTGTAATATCAGAATTAACATTGATAAGCATCGAAAAATCTGAGAAGAATATAAGCCTTAAAGTAATAATTCCTCGAGTGACCCCCTCCCGGTCCACTAGCCCCAAAATGTACTCGTTTACGCTGCCATTAGTTGTCTGGTACACTGTGTCATCCATGGCCAATCTTTGTTAATAACTGAATACTAACTACATAAAACAACCATTAAAAACACAAACTAATTATTCTCTCTCCCCCTCCCGCAGCGTTCAATTATGGAAATATATATGGCATCCATGGGCCCTATTAGATCTTATGCTGCTATATTACTCTGCACTTATGCTCCAATACAATGCCGCTATCCAGGATCGGAAAACTACTCTAGAAGGATGCCTCCAAAATTCCTCATACTCTATTATACAATAATTAACAATTAAAATACTAACTAACTAAAGCACGGCCATGAGCATGAAAACACATAGTTAAACTAGATTTATAAAGTAATAATTCAATTAATTGCTTTTGTACAATACCTTCAGGAGTCACTTGTCTTCCTAAAATTCAAATTAAATATAAATACTCCTCAAATTATCTAATTACTTTCAATTTCATCTAAAAGACGAATATTAATGGTTAAATTAAATCATTAATCAAGCAAAGAAACAATAATATTAATGAAGTACAAAAGTATAATTTTTCTCGAGTATTCACAGCATACCTAGCTCTATAAAATAATAATTCAATTAAAAATAATCCTATATCATTAGTCAAGCAAAGTAACAATAATATTAGCTAAAAGCAATAGTACAATTTTCGTAAATTCAGGAGTCACTCTGACTTCCCCCAATCTAAATTAAAATAAAAAGCTGCTTTAAATTAATCATCCTTCATTTATTCCCAAGTTTCCCTTCTATCTAACTACATAATTGATTTAATTATGTAACTACTATAATTATTAATTGAAAACAACAAAAATACAAAAGCCTAATTTCTCTGTTTATATATCTCTCCTAGTACCCACAGTTTATCTAGCCACATAAAATAATAATTTAATTAAACCAGCTTTGTACAACTTCTTCAGGAGTCTCTCTGACTTCCGTTAATCCAATATAAAGACATTTCAAGTTATTCTTTCATACTATAGACTACCATGTTACCCTAGCACCTAAATTACAAAATCAAAATATTATTCTATATATTGTTAATTGCAACAAAAGTACAAATGCTTTACTTCACTGCATATAAATAACTTCTACTAATTGCTCTCTCAAAAGGTGACAACACAATCCTGAATGCACTTACTCGCGTTGGGGTAACATGCCTATGATGATAATTAGCCTCTGGCTATACTTAATTCTGAGGCTTCCATGCAAGGAGCAATCCTCTAAGCAGGGATACTCTGGCGCGGGTCTGTTGTTTAAAAACTACTAAATATCTATTCTATTCAAATCTGTCACCTCTTGGGAAGACTTCACTGTAATACCAGAATTAACATTGATAAGTATCGAAAAATCTGAGAAGAATATAAGCCTTAAAGTAATAATTCCTCGAGAGAACCCCTCCCGGTCCACTAGCCCCAAAATGTACTGTTTACGCTGCTATTAGTTGTCTGATACACTGTGTCATCCATGGCCAATCTTTGATAATAACTAAATACTAACTACATAAAACAATCATTAAATACACAAACTAATTATTCTCTCTCCCCCTCCCACAGTGTTTAATTATGGAAATAAACATGGCATTCATGGGCCCAATCAGATCTTATTCTGCTATATGATTCTGCAATTATGCTCCAATACAATTCCGCTATCCAGGATCGGAAAACTACTCTAGAAGGATGCCTCCAAAATTCCTCATACTCTATTATACAATAAACCAACAATTAAAATACTAACTAAATTAAGTATGGCCATGAGCATGAGAACACACAGTGCAATTAGATTTATAAAGTAATAATTCAATTTAATAGCTTTCGAACTATACCTTCAGGAGTCACTTGTCTTCCTATAACTCAAACTAAATTTAAATACTCCTTAAATTGTCTAATTACTCTCAATTCCATCTAAAAGACGAATATTAATGGTTAAATTAAATCATTAACCAAGCAAAGAAACAATAATATTTGCTAAGAACAATAGTACAATTTTTAGAATTCACAGCCTACCTAGCTCAATAAAATAATAATTTAATTAAAAAATTCTTTAGTGCCTTCAGGAGTCACTCTGACTTCCCTTAATCCAATTTAAAAAAATCTTTAAATTACTCTGTTTGGTCATCCGGCCAAAAACAGCCAAAACCAGCAGCACATCATAGTTAATAAGTAACGTAAATAACTCAATGCAAAGTGCTCGTTTTCTTGTCACTTGCTTTGCATAGCAAGCCGAGCACTTAACGTTTCCTTTTGTTGCTTGCCATAAATTTGCATAGGCTGCTGCGCAGCCGCCACATATGTTCTAGTCAAGTTCGTTTTTCGTTATCGCATCTGGTACGGAGAAGCTTAGCTTTCCGTCTACCAGCATAAACTTTGTAAATCTCGGCGATCGCTACCTATGCAAAATAAACATTTGTGCACCTCTTTTAAATTGAACAATTTCGTTTTCGCTTATTTTGCAATTATTTCGCCAACATAATTTCGCATATTTGGAATCATAAAAAAGCTTATGATTATACATTTTGGTGACCCCGACGTGATTAATAATTCCACAAAACCTTGCTTAATCGCGTTTAAAAACAAAAGCGTACATAATTGAGTTCATTGTACACAAAAAATATTCAAGTACATAAGTGCAAAAGTATAAGTTCATAGTGCCTACTGTACCGCCAATAAGCAGCCGTGTGAAGCGACGTTTTTGAGGGCAACGAACATCAGCAGATAAAACAGTTATTCGCGCGCGTCATTTATCTCTGCTATTTTCGGTTTTCGGTTCTCTCTCGCGTTCATAATGTCTGAGAGCGACGGTCAAATGCGCGCCTTCCAAGCTGTCGCATCAGCTGCTGCTGACGTAGCTGATGCAGCGACGCTTGCGCCAACAGCTTCGACGTCAACAGCTGTGGGCAATGCAGTGCAGGCTACGAGCAATAGTGTTGAGTTTTATAAGCGCAAGGCGCAATCATTATATGCGTGGGCGCTTTCTATTCAAAATAAAATAAATGATTGTGAAATTGACAATATTTCAGAAAGTGAGCTGCGAAAACGTGTGGAAATGCTGCAAAGTATTCAGGCCTCTTTTAATGTGGTGCATGACAAATTAGAGGAGCTGGACTTTGACGAGATTGGCAGCAGTTTGCGCTGCAACTTTGCTGAGCTGGTGGTCTGCTTGGAGGGCCGCCTGCTAAATGCAATACAAAGGATGCAATCTGGCGCGCCGCCGTGTTCGACGCTTCGGCAAGATGATCAGTCTACCATTGTGATAAATCGGTCTCGTTTGCCTGAGCTTAAGTTGCCTACATTCAGTGGTGGATATACTGAATATGCAGATTTCGCTTCGATGTTCACATCAGTGATCGCCAAGGATCCAGATCTCTCCGATGTGGAAAAGTTGCAGCATTTGAGGTCAAGTTTAAGAGGATCTGCGTTGGACACGATTCGTGCGCTTGAGATAAGTGGTGCAAATTATTCAGTGGCGTTAGACCTACTCGACAAGCGGTTTAACAATAAGCGTCTTATTTTCCAGGCACACATCTCCGAGATTTTGGGCATTAAAAAGGCTGAAACTACAAGCAAGCTGCGAGAGTTGTCCGACAAAGTCAACGCAAATATGCGTGCACTGTTGAGTTTGGGCAATATGCAAGATGTAGCTGGCAGCATCGTCGTTCAGACAATTTTGGGCAAGGTGGATGCTGCGACGCAGGCAAAGTGGGAGGAAGCCGCCCCATTAAACGTTATACCGTCATGGGAGCAATTTGCGACGTTCTTGGATAGCAGGTGCCAAAAATTGGAAAACATCGAGCATGCAATGGCATCATATTCGTCGAATTATCAGGTGGGAAAGAATAAAACCACTAACACCAAACGCTCGTTTGTCGCCACTAACCCATCCGCAAATGGTTGTCTGTTTTGTGACAATAATGCACACGAAATATACAGTTGCCCACTTTTTGGTAATTTGTCGCCTGTACTTCGTTTAAAGGAAGCGAAACGCCTCTCTCTGTGTATAAATTGTCTTAGAAAGGGACACAGAATGAGAACTTGCAATTCTGGATCGTGCAGAACCTGTGGTGCCAAACATCACAGTTTATTGCATTTTAATAATTCAGCTGCCGTAAATTTGATGCCTGAGCAATCGTCCGCTTCTGACTTACACTCGCGGCCGTCTTCATTGTTACTGCCACGTAGCGCTCTCGCAGCTGTTTCGCCATCATCGCTTGCTTCATTGCCTGCCCAAAATCTCGGCTCAGATGTTGTGCTCTTGGCCACCGCTGTCATCAGCATTCAAAATCGCGCCGGGACTTGGGTACTTTGCCGTGCACTGCTCGATTCCGGATCACAGTTGCACATTATAACTTCGCGATTCGCTCACCGGCTCCAACTTCGAAAGACCAAGTCGTCGGCCTCTGTGTCTGGTCTTGGTGACGTCAGTTTCAAGTCTGATGGTTGCACTGTGCACTTAAGCTTGCAATCATTGGTCACTGACTATTCCGCAAATATTACTGCTTTGGTCGCTCCTTCCATTACTGAGAACCAACCAAATTTCACGGTTGACATATCTCATTGGGATATACCAAGCAATGTCCGCTTAGCTGATCCGGCGTTCTTCAAGCCACAGCAAATTGATATGCTTATCGGTGCCAATTTATTCTACGAGTTGTTGTGCGTAGGTCAGATTAAACTGGCTGATGGCCTGCCACTTCTGCAAAAGACTCGTTTGGGCTGGATAGTTACTGGAGGTGGCTCGCAGCGTCAGAAATCTGCTTTGGTTGCATCCAAGTCTCCGTCTACACAGGATTGCAATACACGAATCGAGCAGATGGTTCGCTCTTTTTGGGAACTCGAAAGTGGTGTCGATCCGGCTGTAAAACTTACAAAAGAAGAGTTCGACTGCGAGGAGCATTTCAAGGCTAATTACAGGCGCCTGCGTACTGGCGAGTATTCCGTCCGATTGCCTGTAAAGTTCTACAGATCTGCTTGGCGATTCCTATACGCAAGCCTATCGTCGGTTCATAAACTTGGAGCGAAAGTTAGAACGCAATCCACTTCTCAAAGCACAGTACTCTGCATTCATTAAGGAGTATTTAGAGTTGGGTCATATGTCGCTTGTATCGCCAGTTTCGCTAAATTTGTGCAAGTATTTCCTGCCGCACCATTGCGTTCTGAAGGAGGACAGCACAACGACAAAGTTGAGAGTCGTGTTTGACGGTTCCGCATCCACATCCTCTGGTCATTCTTTAAATGACATCCTAATGGCTGGTCCTTCCATTCAGTCAAAGCTCGCAAACACGCTTCTTCGATTTCGCACGTTTCCTATCGCTTTAACAGGAGACATCTGCAAGATGTACCGCTGCGTGCGAGTATCAAATCCGGATAGCTATTTTCAATGCATTCTATGGCGTGACTCGCCTCAAAAGCCTATTCAAGTTTTCCGTCTTGATACCGTCACTTACGGTACAAAGCCTGCCTCGTTTCTCTCCGTTCGCACTATGCATCAGCTGGCTGAAGATGAGCATGAGCTATTTCCTATTGGCTCCGATATCTTGCGCCGCGATTTTTATGTTGATGATTTAATCACTGGTGGTGCTTCTACAAACGAAGTCATAGAAATTATGAGACAAACCACAGGGCTACTTGCCAAGGCTAATTTCAAGCTAAGGAAGTGGTGCTCCAGCAATCCTGATGTGCTCAAACAAGTTCCGGAAGAAGACAAAGAAACTCTAGTTAAGTTTGATGATGGCAGCGACATAACAAAAACTCTAGGACTGTCGTGGGATCCTGCGACGGATTTATTCATTTTCACGTTTCTGCCAGCATTGACATCTGGTCGAATTTGCAAGCGCACTGTTTTGTCAACTATTGCCAGATTTTATGATCCGCTTGGCCTTATTGGACCAGTAATCGCAAAGGCTAAGATATTCCTGCAGGCGCTTTGGAGAGAAAGGCTTGATTGGGATGAAAGCCTTTCAGCATCATTGACAACATCTTGGCATAATCTTATTGCAGATTTTGAGCGCACAAAGCAGCTGAAATTTCCAAGGCTTGCACTTTCTGCTGGTGTTTCCATTGAAGTGCATGGTTTTAGTGATGCCAGCATAGATGCCTATGGAGCTTGCGTCTACATCATTTCGACCACGCAAGGCCAATCTCGTGCAGAGCTGCTGTGTTCCAGATCTCGTGTGGCGCCGCTCAAATCGTTGACCGTGCCCCGACTAGAGTTGTGCGGAGCCGTTTTGCTGGCACAACTCATAAACGAAATATCTCGTATGGAGTTATTCGGCTGCAAGTTTTATTGTTGGTCTGATTCTGCAGTAGCGCTATCTTGGATTCGCAGCGAGCCATCCAGGTTTCAAATTTTCGTTTCCAATCGCATCGCAACTATTCAAGAGTTGACCTCTGGCATGGAATGGCGATATATTCCAACCGATTTGAATCCTGCGGACATACTTTCACGTGGAGCTTTGCCCAGCGAATTAGTCCAGTCCAACTTGTGGCTACATGGCCCCGCATTTCTGACGAAAGATAAATCTTCTTGGCCAGAGTCTTGCATTTCCGCCTCGTCGCTTCCTGAGCAGCGCTCTAAAGTGTTTGTAAGCACCACACTGTGCGAAGACATTGCACAGCAATGCAAATATGTTAACACATTTGGAAAGCTGCAGCGCGTGTTTGCATATGTATACAAGTTCCTGCACCGTGTACGTATTCCTGGGCTATCGGTGGACTGCATCCGTCATGGTACACTGCTGTTGATGCGCTCAATTCAAATGTCTACGCTTCGGGACGAATACAAGACCTTGCAGGCCGGACACACTTTGAAATCGTCTAGCTCCTGTCTTTCTTTATATCCGTTTCTCGACAGCTCTGGATTGATGCGCGTTGGTGGCCGTCTAAGTAACTCTGCGCTCGACTTTGAAGCCCAGCATCCAATTATACTTCCAAGGCGTCATCCAGTCACGCGTTCAGTCATTATGCACTACCATGTCCGTAATCTGCATTCTGGACCTCGTGCATTGCTGGCCTCAATTCGGTTGCAGTATTGGCCAATTGGCGGTCGGAAAACAGTGTGCAGCGTAGTCAGCAAATGCACCATTTGTTTTCGAGCCAAGCCTCGTCTTGTGGAGCATGTTATGGCTGACCTGCCAAAGGATCGAGTTGATGCTTCACATACCTTTATGGTCACTGGTGTGGATTTTTGTGGGCCGTTTTTCTACAAAAGCGAGGTCCGCAATAAGGCACCAATAAAATGCTATATTTGCATTTTCATTTGCTTCGCCACCAAAGCTGTGCATTTGGAGTTGGTGAAGGATTTAACCACCGGAGCATTCTTAAATGCACTTAAACGCTTTATTTTGACGCGCTGTCGACCTACGAGGATCTGGTCTGACAACGCTACAAATTTCGTTGGCGCACGGAACGAGATGGCTGAGCTAAAGCGTCTTTTTGAATCCAGCGAGCACCTGCAGGCTGTGCAAGAATTTTGCCTTGCTGACTGTATTGATTGGCGTTTCATTCCGCCGCGCTCGCCTCACTTTGGTGGTCTATGGGAAGCGGCTGTAAAGACTGCCAAGCATCATTTCTACAGATCCGTTGGACTATCGCTGCTCGAATTTGATGAACTGCGCACGCTTGTATGCCATATCGGGGCAATTATTAATTCTCGCCCATTGTTATCCCTTTCAGAACATCCAGCAGATCTCGATGTCTTGACTCCAGCTCATTTTCTTGGTGCTGCTCCGCTGTCAACGTACGTTGAGCCTGATCTGACGAAGCTCAATTTCAATCGGCTGGATCGATGGCAGCGCGTGACGTACTACCAGCAGATATTTTGGGCTCGCTGGCGTGAAGAATACTTGACGCTTCTTCAACAGCGCTCAAAATGGCGAGTGTCGCAGCCTGGACTCTCCATTGATGATGTCGTTCTGGTCAAGGACGAGAATTTGCCGCCCCTCAAATGGCCATTAGCAAGGGTGGTCAGCCTCATCAGCGGCGCAGATGGCGTGTCGAGAGTTGCAGAATTAAGGACTTCCACTGGAACCATTCGGCGAGCCGTTCGCAAATTATGCCCGCTGCCGAAACAAGATGTTGTTGAAGACCCTGGTTCTTCAACAGGGGGAGTATGTTTGGTCATCCGGCCAAAAACAGCCAAAACCAGCAGCACATCATAGTTAATAAGTAACGTAAATAACTCAATGCAAAGTGCTCGTTTTCTTGTCACTTGCTTTGCATAGCAAGCCGAGCACTTAACGTTTCCTTTTGTTGCTTGCCATAAATTTGCATAGGCTGCTGCGCAGCCGCCACATATGTTCTAGTTATTGTCGCTAACTCTGCAAGTCAAGTTCGTTTTTCGTTATCGCATCTGGTACGGAGAAGCTTAGCTTTCCGTCTACCAGCATAAACTTTGTAAATCTCGGCGATCGCTACCTATGCAAAATAAACATTTGTGCACCTCTTTTAAATTGAACAATTTCGTTTTCGCTTATTTTGCAATTATTTCGCCAACATAATTTCGCATATTTGGAATCATAAAAAAGCTTATGATTATACATACTCATTCTTCACTGATTTCCAAGTTACACTGTTACCAAATTACATAATTAAAACATCTTATATATAATAACTATTAATTAAAAGCAACAAAAATACAAAAGCCAAACTTCTCTGTTTATATATTTTAATTAAACCAGCATTGTACAACTTTTTCAGGAGTCACTCTGACTTCCATTAATCTAAAGACACTCCAAATAATTTATTCATTCTATTGCCTACCAAGTTACCCCAAAACGTACTCAATTACACTTATACGAATTGGCTGGTTGTACTGTGTCATCCATGGCCAACTAATAATTAATACTAAATTCTAGCTATATTAAACTATTTATAAATACCCGAACTAATTATGCTTTCTCTCACAGTGCTAAATTATTGTAATAAACTTGGCAATTATCGCTCTATCGGAGCCGACTCTGCTATTCGCTCCTGGATTTGTGCTCCAATTCAGAGTCATGCCCCTGTATCGGAGGACTGCTCCAGAGGAGTTCGTCGGTTAATGGGACGTGGCATTGTTGGGCCCTGCCAAGCTACCACCTTAGTATTACCCCAACATTTCCTGCCGGAAGGCGAGAGCAGGGGGAGGTCCTCTAACCCTAACAGCTCCTGTTAGGAGAGGGATTTGCCGGTGAAATGGGGTATCGTCGTACTGGATTGGTCGTCCGGATTGGAGCGGTGCAGCAGTAGGCCCATCCTTCCCCCAAAACGCTGCTTCAGTAGCTTTAAGAATAACACTAAGAATTAGCAAAATTAAGTGTAGCCTTAAATCTTTTGTACTAACTTAATTTAAAATTGTACTTAAAAAAAAATGTCATGGTTGCCTTTAGCCCAACATATGCTCATGTTGCGGCAATCTTGTTCCTAATAGCTTTTAAACAATATACATGCCTGCGTGCATGCAAAATAAATCTTTGCACCCCCCCTTCCACACTCCTAAAAACCTAAATAAAAACCCCCTAACTGAGAATTTCTCAGTATAAATAATAGAACTCTTTTAGAGTCTCCCTTCCACCTGGAATAAATCCTATGCTGCCAAATGCTAACCTGCTGTTGCTCCTACCCCATATAAGGTATAGGACACTAGCAGATAGCATTTTAATACTAACTAACAATTCCTTTGAGAAACTCTGCCTACGGGACAGAATTTCTCAAAGAGATTACTCCTTTTCCCTTCCGCCTTATTTCCCTTACACTAATACATCATAACCACTTGTGTACCTTGGTCTAATAAGGCTGAAATATGCTAGCTGGTTGTATTAAACAAAGGACAAAGTCCTAGTGATAAATGAAACACTTCCTATGAATATTGAAATAAGTTATCTGAATCTTGTAATAAACATCCATCGATGCCTAAAAACACAACTGATTACATAACATTATTTTACTTTGAATACTCCTATGCTCCAATCTGAACACAATCAGTTGCAAAACTAGCAACTATTAACATCCAGTTATTGATGGCCCTTGCCTAATCTAACCCTACCTGAAACAAATCAGAATGAGAGGCCTAGAGCCACCTTCCTATGCCACTAACCCAATTTAAATAACCAGTGACACCAAAAAAATCCACCCTACCTGAAATAAGCCTTATAATAAAAATAGTTAGACCAAGGAGGCCATACTAAAACACTGCTCTGCTGCCCAAGCATCAGCGCGGCGGTATGGCTGATCTGGCCTCTAGCCTTCCCAATGCTGCCTGAAATACTCACGTGCTGACCCGATGCACTCCAAAACCTGATCCTAACACCAGGCTTTTGGGGAAGAAGTGGGTCTCATGTTACTAAACCCGTGATTGTTCTCCTGCAACCGACGGATAAAGCTCAAGCTAAGAGTTACATGCCGCGATAACCATCCGAATGGGCACCCGAAACCAAGAAAAAAAAAGTCATTTATATAGCGTCCGTTAATATACTTTCCTTCACTCTGTCCTTTATCACTTTGTCGCGTGTCCGTTGTCCGCTTATTTTTCTCTGATATTTACATTATATTTACCCACTGTATGTTTACAATGCAGTGAACTGTCTGTCTAAAATCCATTTAAATGTTTTGAAATATAATTGGTCAGAGTCATGATTACTAATGCTGCAACATGTGTTTGTGTTGTAGTGGTCTTGACTCTTACGGATAGGAATACAACATGCATGCGGTTATCCGCACTTATGCACCCTTCCCCCCCTCCCCCCTCCCACACTCCTAAAAACCTATATAAAAACCTCCTAACTGAGAAATTCCCAGTATAAACAATAGAACTCTTTTAGAGTCACCCTTCCATCTGAAATAAATCCTGTGCTGCCAAATGCTAACCTGCTGTTGCTCCTAGCCCATATGAGGTATAGAACACTAGCGGATAGCATTTTTTAAACTAACTAACAATTCCTTTGAGAAACTCTGGCCTACGGGACCCTTCCGCCTTATTTCCCTTACACTAATACATTATTACCACTTGTGTACTTTGGTCTTAAAAGGCTGAAATATGCAAGTTGGTCGTATTAAACAAAGGACTAAGTCCTAGTGAAAAATGAAATAATCTAAATGAATACTGTAATAAGCAAACTGAATTACTGAAATAAATAACATTGATGCCTAAAAAAACACAACTGACTACATTAAATATTTACTTTGAATAAACTTACGTTCAACTCTGAACACAATCTGTTGCAAAACTAGCAACTATTAACACTCAGTGATTGCTGGCCATTGCCTAATCTCAACCTATCTGAAATAAATCATAATGAGAGGCCTAGAGCCACATTCCTATGCCACTAACCCAATCAAAATAACCAGTGACACCCAAAAATCCACCCTACCTGAAATAAGCATTAAAATAAAAATAGTTAGACCAAGGAAGCCATACTAAAACACTGCTCTGCTGCCCAAGCATCAGTGCGGCGGTATGGCTGATCTGGCCTCTAGCCTTCCCAGTGCTGCCTGAAATACTCACGTGCTGACCCGATGCACTCCAAAACCTGATCCTAACACCAGGCTTTTGGGGAAGAAGTGGGTCTCATGTTACTAAACCCGTGATTGTTCTCCTGCAACCGACGGATAAAGCTCAAGCTAAGAGTTACATGCCGCGATAACCATCCGAATGGGCACCCGAAACCAAGAAAAAAAAAATAGGAATAAATATCTTACAATCATTAAAATCTTCAATGTAATAAATCAATAGAGACTCTCATTCGGTCCACCTGCCCCAAAGTGTACTCATTAACACTGAAATAACAAATCCGATTGCACTGTGTCTTTCAGGTGTAAATAATACAAAATACTAACTATATTAAATTACTTATAAATACCCGAACTAATTATTCTTTCTCCCACAGAGTTAAATAATTTAAATAAACTTGGCAATTACTGCTCTATCGGACCTAATGCTGCTATTTGTTTCTGGATTTGTGCTCCAATTAAGATCATGACCCCTGATCGGAGGATTGCTCCAGAGGAGTTCGTCAGTGGGACGAGAAGTGGCACTGTTGGGTCCTGCCAAGCCACCACCACAGAGCAACCCCAACATGCCTTTCCAGAAGAGGCGGGCCGGTGGAGGTCCTCTAATCCCAACAACTCCTGTTAGGAGAGGGATTCGCCGGTAGAGTGGGGTATCGCTGCACTGGATCTGTCGTCCGGACTGGAGTAGGGCGCCAGGAGGCCCATCCTTCCCCACGAATGCTGCTACAGTAATTCTAAGTGTAGCATTAAGAACTAGTAAAACTAAGAGTAGTTTTTTAAATATTTTGTAAAAATTAAAATTGTACTTAATAGTGCCATGATCGCCTTAAGCTCAATATATGCTTATGTTGCGGCAATCATGACTCTCATAGATAATAAGCAAAATACATGGCTGCGTGCATGCAAAATAAACCTTTGCACCCCCCTCCCCCACTCCTATAAACCTATTTAAAAACCCCCCGAACTGAGAAATTCTCAGTATAAACAATATAACTCTATTAGAGTCACCCTTCCACCTGAAATAAATCTTGTACTGCCAAATGCTAACTTGCTGTTGCTCCTAGCCCATATGAGGTATGGGACACTAGCAGATAGCATTTTTATACTAACTAACAAATCCTTTGATAAACTCTGGCCTACGGGACAGAGTTTCTCCAAGAGATTGCTCCTTTTCCCTTCCGCCTTATTTCCCTTACACTAATATACCATAACCACTTGTGTACTTTGGTCTAAAAAGGCTGAAACATGCAAGCTGGTTGTATAAAGCAAAGGACTAAGTCCTAGTGATAAATGAAATAAATCCTATGAATATTGAAATAAGCTATCTGAATTCTGAAATAAACATCCATCGATGCCTAAAAATCCAACTGATTACATCAATCTATTACTTTGAATACTCTTATGACTAATTCTGAACACAGTCAGTTGCTAATCTAGCAGCCACTAAAATACAGTGATTTCTGGCCTTTGGCTAATATTATACCTACCTGAAACAAATCAGAATGAGAGGCCTAGAGTCACCTTCCTATGCCACTAACCCAATACAATTAACCAGTGACACCAATAAATCCACCCTACCTGAAATAAGCCTTGTAATAAAAATAGTTAGACCAAGGAGGCTATACTAAAACACTGCTCTGCTGCCCAAGCATCAGTGCGGCGGTATGGCTGATCAGGCCTCTAGCCTTCCCAGTGCTGCCTGAAATACTCACGTGCTGACCCGATGCACTCCAAAACCTGATCCTAACACCAGGCTTTTGGGGAAGAAGTGGGTCTCATGTTACTTAACCCGTGATTGTTCCCCTGCAACCGACGGATAAAGCTCAAGCTAAGAGCTACATGCCGCGATAACCATCCGAATGGGCACCCGAAACCAAGAAAAAAAAAAAAACGCATCAGCTCCGCGCGCGCTTCAAATGTAATATATAATTGGGCTGCCAGTGCCAAACAAATATAAATAATATAATTAATAGTGTTCATAAATATATGCAACGACAATAATGTCAATATGCCAATGTGTTAATGTGTCGAAAATTTGCGAAATAAATACAGTTTAATAAATATTTGAATATTTCTAGCAGTGAATTATTAAATTAATTACTGCTTCTCAATTATATCGGTGAGTCTGTTCTGACTTAAATTGTTTAATTAATATTTTTCCATTGTTAAATTGTGTGTGTGTGTGTGTATGTGTGTCGAGCCGGCTGTCCTGCCGGTCTGCATGCATACACACACTCATACATACATGCATATATATAAATATAATAATGCGCATACATATTAGCTGAAATAAATCAAAATTAAATCAATTATACTTACCATCTGCCATAGCTAAAGAATTTTAATAAATAAAATAGGGAATTTTGTTCATTTAAATAAATTAATAATACATATGTATATAAAAAATCATATACATATACATACACTGAAATTGGCATTGGCTTGGCTGGCGTTGGCAACAAGGGCGACAGCGTCATTTATATAGCGTCCGTTAATATACTTTCCTTCACTCTGTCCTTTATCACTTTGTCGCGTGTCCGTTGTCCGCTTATTTTTCTCTGATATTTACATTATATTTACCCACTGTATGTTTACAATGCAGTAATCGGCAATTGCAGCACACACCATTTATACTGATGTCTACCATTACACATATTCAAGCATATTAAAAAACGATCTCTTCATTATGGTTGAAAAATCGCTAGCTTTTTAGCGAAACGACAAGATTTAACTATTTATTAAATGAGACGCGGTGTTCTTTGACTATTAAAATGGCTTTTAATGGCTTGGTAATTGTAAAAACGATGTTGAACGTGCGAGAAGTATTTAACAAGTGATTTGCCTGCTGCCGCTACAAGTCAGCGGGCCGGCATAAGAAAAGTAATGCACAAAGAGAGCGCCACAGAGAGCGCAGTAAAGGGCGCGATAGAGAGCGCAAAGAAAAGGCTTAGAAGTTAAGTAGGGTGCTCCAACATTCCGGCCCCTTTGAAGGACTCCCGGTCTTTCAAATCCACACGGAGCACCGCCAACATCGTGGACTGGTCGCCTAGCAGCACCGCTGCCTCCAACAATCCTCCTATGTGAGGAGGTCGGGGAAGAATGAAACACCAATCGATTCGTCGCTCTGCCGCATAGTCCGTCAGGGCGTCCTTTCTCCGCTCGAAAGCCGACGGCATGTCCCTCAGCAAGCCGCTTGTTCCCGCGAAGTTCGTCACGTTGTCGCTGAAGACCATTTCCGGCAGGCCGCGCTTCCCGATGAACCTTGTAAAGACGTTAAGGACAGTATCAGTGGATAAATTAGCTACCAGTTCGAGGTGAACGGCCTTCGAGGCAAAACAAACGAGTACCGCTACGTAATTTGTAACGGGCGGTCTTCCGCGTATGCGATAGCTACCATGGAATGGGCCGCAAAGTTCGAGTCCACAAACCCTGAAAGGTCGACCTTCTCGGAGGCGATCACCTGGCAAATTTCTCATTATTTGCTCAACTAACTTGGGCTTGGATCGAAGGCAGTTATGTAAAACTGCTGAGCAAACCCTACGAGTATTTATCACCCAAATCTGTTGCTTTAGCAGCCCAACTAACATATTAAATCGCCACAGCTCTTGCCACAGAGTTTTGGCCGCTATGACGATGGGGCACAAAGGTCCAAGTTGCTCAGACAAACGAGATAATATATCCCGCTTTGTCGGCTTCAACGAAGTAAAGCTATCCTCATGCAGATGATAACGAAATACATCATTATGAGGAGCCAGCATGTCGTCACCATAAAAACAATTTTTAATGACATTTAACGCGACATGGTGACATCGAGCATAAATATTTGCCAATTCAAACAACAAGCGCACAGCAAAAAATGGCGCTGATGCAGTCCCGTATGTTACAGTGTTCAACTTAAAGGACTGCAGCTCACGAGAGGCGCTTTCTCGCCAGAGAATGAGCTGGTACTTTTTGTCTTTTTCAGACACGTTTATTTGCCTGTACATCTTGGAGATGTCGGCAGTAATTGCGTATTTATTCAACCAAAAATTTACAAATGTTGAATAAAGCTCCCTCTGAATAGTCGGCCCAACCATTAAAGTGTCATTTAATGATAGGGCCGTTGACGTTTTACTAGAAGCGTCAAACACCACACGCAATTTGGTTGTGGTGCTTTCAGGTCTCAGGACACACTGATGAGGAATGTAGTAGTGCTGTCCTGGAGGAGGAGATTCAAGAGCAGACATATGCCCAAGATCACGATACTCTCTCATGAAGTCATGGTACATGTCATGGAGAGTTTTGTCTCTTGCGAGTTTGCGCTCAAGTTGCAAAAATCGTCTTTCAGCAGTTTGAAAGGAAAGCCCTAGTACAGCGGGATCGGATTTGAACGGAAGTTCGACTTGAAAACGTCCCGTAGACAGGCGCTGTACTGATTTGGTGAAGTTAGCTTCACAGGCCTTTTGTTCAGCTGTCTGGCGCACAGCCTTCGACTCATTTGGGCTCCGATCGAGTTCCCAAAAGCGTTGAACTAAGGTGTCGAGAGAACAATCATTAACTTGAGCGACAACGTTAACGCTGAATTGTTGAGGAGGTATTTGCCCTGTATACCTTCCAGCAACAACCCATCCCAGCAATGTCTTCTGCAACAATGGAAGACAAGAATTGAGCTCGATTTGCCCAACGCATAATAACTTGTAAAAAAGTTCAGCGCCTAGGAGAATATCAACCTTGGCTGGCTTATAGAATTCTGGGTCAGCCAACTCAAGGTTTGCGGGTATTTTCCAATTCGATGTGGGCACGAAGTTACCAGGCTGACAAGTTGATATGGATTTAAGAACCCAAAAATCAGTGCCAAAGCTGTGAGAATTCAAACGAGATTGAATATCAGCGCACACCTTGTGCCTACTACCAGTAGTGGTTCCACCTGCCATTACAATACTCACAGCTGTGTCTTTACGCTTTAATCGAAGGCGCTTCGCAAGATTCTCAGTCATGAGGTTCAACTGTGAGCCGCCATCAAGTAACACACGAGCAGGATGGTAATGACCGAATCTATCTTTAATTTTTACGACTGCTGTGGCAAGAATTACTTGATCGGCACTTAAAACGTGACCTAAGTACGCTTCTGGAGGTGCGACTGCGTGTGGAGCGGGTGAATTTGGCACAGCTACAGAGTATCTGTGCAACAACGAATGGTGTGGTTTTGAACACACCCGACACTTGGAAGCCTCGCAGCTGGAAACTATATGGCCCACACTCAAACAATTGAGGCACATTTTTTGAGTCTTAGCAAACTCAAATCGCTGCATAACAGATATAGAACCGAAGGAAGGGCAAGAATAAATATTGTGATCCGCAGAACCACAATATGTGCACTTCGAAACCGGTTTTGAAGGCTTTGAAGGACCCTTTGTGCAAGAAAACGAAGCTTTACTATTTCTTGCAGGTTCTACTCGCGGTTTATTTGGAACCCGAGTTGTCTCTTCAGCCGCTAAATATTGGTAACGCCTGTTTAACTGCTTAGCGCAATCATCCCAAGAAGGCAACTTGTCATAATCGAGCTGTTCCTCAAAACGAGATTTGGTTGCATGATCAACTTTGGCCATAACCATATGTATGATCATTGCATTCGAAATGTCCTTTTCACTTCCCAACGAAGTTAAAGACGCATAAATGGCAGAAACAGTATCAATGATGGACCGCAAAGTAGACGCATTAGGTTTGGTCATACTTGGGATGTCAAACAATTGCGAGATAGTGTCGAAAAATATCAAACATTTGTTGTCGTACACAGACTTGAGGCTAGCAATGGCTTTTGAGTAATTGCAGTCCGTTAACTGAAACGGTTTCACAACTCCTAGAGCCTCACCTGACAAGCACGACACCAAATGATTAAACTTCTCGACGTTAGTCAACGAAGGATCGTCATGAACTAGGCTTTCAAATAAGCACATAAAATTCTTAAATTCGGCATGCTTTCCACTGAATGTAGGCAGCCGCATTTTGGGTAACTGGGACCGTTGACTGGCCATCATAGAACAGTCATGAGAAGTCTGACATTCAACTTTTTGTTTCGTTGCCTTCACATACAACGCCTTAGTTGAAATGCACAAATCCTCAAGTGGCCCCCTACTATCATTACTTGGATTGAGACTATCCAAATCTGCCTGAAGCGCCATAGCTTTCTTTATGTAATCTTCTAACAGCTCGAGACGACACTCGAGTTCTGTTTGCTCAAACGAAATTGTCTTTAACTGAAATGCTGTTCTCATACGAGCAATGTCAGCGCTAACCTTATCAAATTTCTGCAAGCATTGTACTAGTTTAGAACTAGATTTAGCTACTACTTGTTGCTTTTCAGATTCCGACATGGTAGAGTATAACCAAAATAAACTCTAAACAAGTTGCAAATCAAAGAAAATGACAGCCGAACTTTCCTAACAGCCCTCGCAAATAACAACGCGCTAAAACAGCAAGAGACAAACTGATATGCACGCAGATTACGTACACACGCACTCAATACAGTATGCACGCAAGCAAAGTAGCAGTCCAAGCGACCGCACAAACAACAACGAAATCTGCAAGCAGTCTCAGCTGTACTCAGAAAATAGGCGTCGATTACCGCAAGCACGCTTGTAGGCAACGCTAATCCAAACGGGTAGCGGGGGGAAGTTCGTTGGCCTAGCGACAAGTGTAGCCGAAAAAGGGCGCACACAAAGAGAGAGCGACAAAATTCTTTTGCTACGCTAGCGCCGCAAGCAACAACAAAAGCTATGTTTCTATGTATGCAGCTGATGCAACAAATCTTCACCAAAAACCAACACAATAGAAACAAAATAACTTCAAAATATTTGTTTATGTTAAAAATCAGCTTAGTAGCCCTTTTTTAATTGTTGTGGTTTGTTTTGCCTCGAGGTTTTGTTAGTAGTTATGTTTATGAGGGTGTATAATTATGTTAATTTATGCAAGGTGTGGTGTATGTGTGTATATGTATGTATATAATATAATTTGTGTATGTAATGTTGGTGCACAAAATAAATCAAGTGCCAAAAATTGAGTCGGCAGCACACACGTACTATATGTACATACGTATGTATGTATGTAAATAGATTTTTCTCCACTTTGCACTTGCACGAATTGCAGCAATTAAACTTGTTAATGCTTTATGCTCAATTGTTGGCACAGAATACCTGCAAGCTCTCAAAAGAGTCCACCGAAACTTCCCTGGATTCCGAGCGACGATCACCCATTAGCCAAGCGAAACGATGCACAAGTAGGGCAGACAGCAGCTCCACAGTCCAAACGAATGGATGTAGTTGATGATATCCAGAAAGGCACCAAGCTCCAAATCCCAAATCAAACGAAGTAATCACACGACCGCGCACAAAAACCAAGCCACAAAGACCGCAAACAAACGAGGAAATAATCTTGAGAAAACCGAAGTCCCTGCTCGGGCGCCAATGAAAAATCGCTAGCTTTTTAGCGAAACGACAAGATTTAACTATTTATTAAATGAGACGCGGTGTTCTTTGACTATTAAAATGGCTTTTAATGGCTTGGTAATTGTAAAAACGATGTTGAACGTGCGAGAAGTATTTAACAAGTGATTTGCCTGCTGCCGCTACAAGTCAGCGGGCCGGCATAAGAAAAGTAATGCACAAAGAGAGCGCCACAGAGAGCGCAGTAAAGGGCGCGATAGAGAGCGCAAAGAAAAGGCTTAGAAGTTAAGTAGGGTGCTCCAACAATGGTTTTGTTTTGTTTGTCTTTTTACCTGCTCACACCAATAGCGCATACATTCTTTCAGCTATTTCAGTCCCTCATAATAGAAATATGCTCTCTGCTGCTGCTGCTGATGCTGCTGCTGATGCTGCTGCTGATGCTGCTGCTGCTGCTCTCTGCCTCTGCCTTTGCCTTTGCCTCTGCTACATTCCTTTTGTTTCTCATTTATTAAAATCAGTCTCAATCAGCTCTCCCATATGTTTAAACACGCATCAGCTCCGCGCGCGCTTCAAATGTAATATATAATTGGGCTGCCAGTGCCAAACAAATATAAATAATATAATTAATAGTGTTCATAAATATATGCAACGACAATAATGTCAATATGCCAATGTGTTAATGTGTCGCAAATTTGCGAAATAAATACAGTTTAATAAATATTTGAATGTTTCTAGCAGTGAATTATTAAATTAATTACTGCTTCTCAATTATATCGGTGAGTCTGTTCTGACTTAAATTGTTTAATTAATATTTTTCCATTGTTAAATTGTGTGTGTGTGTGTGTATGTGTGTCGAGCCGGCTGTCCTGCCGGTCTGCATGCATACACGCACTCATACATACATGCATATATATAAATATAATAATGCGCATACATATTAGCTGAAATAAATCAAAATTAAATCAATTATACTTACCATCTGCCATAGCTAAAGAATTTTAATAAATAAAATAGGGAATTTTGTTCATTTAAATAAATTAATAATACATATGTATATAAAAAATCATATACATATACATACACTGAAATTGGCATTGGCTTGGCTGGCGTTGGCAACAAGGGCGACAGCGTCATTTATATAGCGTCCGTTAATATACTTTCCTTCACTCTGTCCTTTATCACTTTGTCGCGTGTCCGTTGTCCGCTTATTTTTCTCTGATATTTACATTATATTTACCCACTGTATGTTTACAATGCAGTAATCGGCAATTGCAGCACACACCATTTATACTGATGTCTACCATTACACATATTCAAGCATATTAAAAAACGATCTCTTCTTTATGGTTTTGTTTTGTTTGTCTTTTTACCTGCTCACACCAATAGCGCATACATTCTTTCAGCTATTTCAGTCCCTCATAATAGAAATATGCTCTCTGCTGCTGCTGCTGATGCTGCTGCTGCTGCTCTCTGCCTCTGCCTTTGCCTTTGCCTTTGCCTCTGCTACATTCCTTTTGTTTCTCATTTATTAAAATCAGTCTCAATCAGCTCTCCCATATGTTTAAACACGCATCAGCTCCGCGCGCGCTTCAAATGTAATATATAATTGGGCTGCCAGTGCCAAACAAATATAAATAATATAATTAATAGTGTTCATAAATATATGCAACGACAATAATGTCAATATGCCAATGTGTTAATGTGTCGCAAATTTGCGAAATAAATACAGTTTAATAAATATTTGAATATTTCTAGCAGTGAATTATTAAATTAATTACTGCTTCTCAATTATATCGGTGAGTCTGTTCTGACTTAAATTGTTTAATTAATATTTTTCCATTGTTAAATTGTGTGTGTGTGTGTGTATGTGTGTCGAGCCGGCTGTCCTGCCGGTCTGCATGCATACACACACTCATACATACATGCATATATATAAATATAATAATGCGCATACATATTAGCTGAAATAAATCAAAATTAAATCAATTATACTTACCATCTGCCATAGCTAAAGAATTTTAATAAATAAAATAGGGAATTTTGTTCATTTAAATAAATTAATAATACATATGTATATAAAAAATCATATACATATACATACACTGAAATTGGCATTGGCTTGGCTGGCGTTGGCAACAAGGGCGACAGCGTCATTTATATAGCGTCCGTTAATATACTTTCCTTCACTCTGTCCTTTATCACTTTGTCGCGTGTCCGTTGTCCGCTTATTTTTCTCTGATATTACATTATATTTACCCACTGTATGTTTACAATGCAGTAATCGGCAATTGCAGCACACACCATTTATACTGATGTCTACCATTACACATATTCAAGCATATTAAAAAACGATCTCTTCATTATGGTTTTGTTTTGTTTGTCTTTTTACCTGCTCACACCAATAGCGCATACATTCTTTCAGCTATTTCAGTCCCTCATAATAGAAATATGCTCTCTGCTGCTGCTGCTGATGCTGCTGCTGATGCTGCTGCTCTCTGCCTCTGCCTTTGCCATTGCCTCTGCTACATTCCTTTTGTTTCTCATTTATTAAAATCAGTCTCAATCAGCTCTCCCATATGTTTAAACACGCATCAGCTCCGCGCGCGCTTCAAATGTAATATATAATTGGGCTGCCAGTGCCAAACAAATATAAATAATATAATTAATAGTGTTCATAAATATATGCAACGACAATAATGTCAATATGCCAATGTGTTAATGTGTCGCAAATTTGCGAAATAAATACAGTTTAATAAATATTTGAATATTTCTAGCAGTGAATTATTAAATTAATTACTGCTTCTCAATTATATCGGTGAGTCTGTTCTGACTTAAATTGTTTAATTAATATTTTTCCATTGTTAAATTGTGTGTGTGTGTGTGTATGTGTGTCGAGCCGGCTGTCCTGCCGGTCTGCATGCATACACACACTCATACATACATGCATATATATAAATATAATAATGCGCATACATATTAGCTGAAATAAATCAAAATTAAATCAATTATACTTACCATCTGCCATAGCTAAAGAATTTTAATAAATAAAATAGGGAATTTTGTTCATTTAAATAAATTAATAATACATATGTATATAAAAAATCATATACATATACATACACTGAAATTGGCATTGGCTTGGCTGGCGTTGGCAACAAGGGCGACAGCGTCATTTATATAGCGTCCGTTAATATACTTTCCTTCACTCTGTCCTTTATCACTTTGTCGCGTGTCCGTTGTCCGCTTATTTTTCTCTGATATTTACATTATATTTACCCACTGTATGTTTACAATGCAGTAATCGGCAATTGCAGCACACACCATTTATACTGATGTCTACCATTACACATATTCAAGCATATTAAAAAACGATCTCTTCATTATGGTTTTGTTTTGTTTGTCTTTTTACCTGCTCACACCAATAGCGCATACATTCTTTCAGCTATTTCAGTCCCTCATAATAGAAATATGCTCTCTGCTGCTGCTGCTGCTGCTGCTCTCTGCCTCTGCCTTTGCCTTTGCCTCTGCTACATTCCTTTTGTTTCTCATTTATTAAAATCAGTCTCAATCAGCTCTCCCATATGTTTAAACACGCATCAGCTCCGCGCGCGCTTCAAATGTAATATATAATTGGGCTGCCAGTGCCAAACAAATATAAATAATATAATTAATAGTGTTCATAAATATATGCAACGACAATAATGTCAATATGCCAATGTGTTAATGTGTCGCAAATTTGCGAAATAAATACAGTTTAATAAATATTTGAATATTTCTAGCAGTGAATTATTAAATTAATTACTGCTTCTCAATTATATCGGTGAGTCTGTTCTGACTTAAATTGTTTAATTAATATTTTTCCATTGTTAAATTGTGTGTGTGTGTGTGTATGTGTGTCGAGCCGGCTGTCCTGCCGGTCTGCATGCATACACACACTCATACATACATGCATATATATAAATATAATAATGCGCATACATATTAGCTGAAATAAATCAAAATTAAATCAATTATACTTACCATCTGCCATAGCTAAAGAATTTTAATAAATAAAATAGGGAATTTTGTTCATTTAAATAAATTAATAATACATATGTATATAAAAAATCATATACATATACATACACTGAAATTGGCATTGGCTTGGCTGGCGTTGGCAACAAGGGCGACAGCGTCATTTATATAGCGTCCGTTAATATACTTTCCTTCACTCTGTCCTTTATCACTTTGTCGCGTGTCCGTTGTCCGCTTATTTTTCTCTGATATTTACATTATATTTACCCACTGTATGTTTACAATGCAGTAATCGGCAATTGCAGCACACACCATTTATACTGATGTCTACCATTACACATATTCAAGCATATTAAAAAACGATCTCTTCATTATGGTTTTGTTTTGTTTGTCTTTTTACCTGCTCACACCAATAGCGCATACATTCTTTCAGCTATTTCAGTCCCTCATAATAGAAATATGCTCTCTGCTGCTGCTGCTGATGCTGCTGCTGCTGCTCTCTGCCTCTGCCTTTGCCTTTGCCTCTGCTACATTCCTTTTGTTTCTTATTTATTAAAATCAGTCTCAATCAGCTCTCCCATATGTTTAAACATGCATCAGCTCCGCGCGCGCTTCAAATGTAATATATAATTGGGCTGCCAGTGCCAAACAAATATAAATAATATAATTAATAGTGTTCATAAATATATGCAACGACAATAATGTCAATATGCCAATGTGTTAATGTGTCGCAAATTTGCGAAATAAATACAGTTTAATAAATATTTGAATATTTCTAGCAGTGAATTATTAAATTAATTACTGCTTCTCAATTATATCGGTGAGTCTGTTCTGACTTAAATTGTTTAATTAATATTTTTCCATTGTTAAATTGTGTGTGTGTGTGTGTATGTGTGTCGAGCCGGCTGTCCTGCCGGTCTGCATGCATACACACACTCATACATACATGCATATATATAAATATAATAATGCGCATACATATTAGCTGAAATAAATCAAAATTAAATCAATTATACTTACCATCTGCCATAGCTAAAGAATTTTAATAAATAAAATAGGGAATTTTGTTCATTTAAATAAATTAATAATACATATGTATATAAAAAATCATATACATATACATACACTGAAATTGGCATTGGCTTGGCTGGCGTTGGCAACAAGGGCGACAGCGTCATTTATATAGCGTCCGTTAATATACTTTCCTTCACTCTGTCCTTTATCACTTTGTCGCGTGTCCGTTGTCCGCTTATTTTTCTCTGATATTTACATTATATTTACCCACTGTATGTTTACAATGCAGTGAACTGTCTGTCTAAAATCCATTTAAATGTTTTGAAATATAATTGGTCAGAGTCATGATTACTAATGCTGCAACATGTGTTTGTGTTGTAGTGGTCTTGACTCTTACGGATAGGAATACAACATGCATGCGGTTATCCGCACTTATGCACCCTTCCCCCCCCCTCCCCCCTACCACACTCCTAAAAACCTATATAAAAACCTCCTAACTGAGAAATTCCCAGTATAAACAATAGAACTCTTTTAGAGTCACCCTTCCATCTGAAATAAATCCTGTGCTGCCAAATGATAACCTGGCCTACGGGACAGAGTTTCTCAAAGAGATAGCTCCTCCCTTCCGCCTTATTTCCCTTACACTAATACATTATTACCACTTGTGTACTTTGGTCTTAAAAGGCTGAAATATGCAAGTTGGTCGTATTAAACAAAGGACTAAGTCCTAGTGAAAAATAAAATAATCTAAATGAATACTGTAATAAGCCAACTGAATTACTGAAATAAATAACATTGATGCCTAAAAAAACACAACTGACTACATTAAATATTTACTTTGAATAAACTTACGTTCAACTCTGAACACAATCTGTTGCAAAACTAGCAACTATTAACACTCAGTGATTGCTGGCCATTGCCTAATCTCAACCTATCTGAAATAAATCATAATGAGAGGCCTAGAGCCACATTCCTATGCCACTAACCCAATCAAAATAACCAGTGACACCCAAAAATCCACCCTACCTGAAATAAGCATTAAAATAAAAATAGTTAGACCAAGGAAGCCATACTAAAACACTGCTCTGCTGCCCAAGCATCAGTGCGGCGGTATGGCTGATCTGGCCTCTAGCCTTCCCAGTGCTGCCTGAAATACTCACGTGCTGACCCGATGCACTCCAAAACCTGATCCTAACACCAGGCTTTTGGGGAAGAAGTGGGTCTCATGTTACTAAACCCGTGATTGTTCTCCTGCAACAGACGGATAAAGCTCAAGCTAAGAGTTACATGCCGCGATAACCATCCGAATGGGCACCCGAAACCAAGAAAAAAAAAATAGGAATAAATATCTTACAATCATTAAAATCTTCAATGTAATAAATCAATAGAGACTCTCATTCGGTCCGCCTGCCCCAAAGTGTACTCATTAACACTGAAATAAGAAATCCGATTGCACTGTGTCTTTCAGGTGTAAATAATACAAAATACTAACTATATTAAATTACTTATAAATACCCGAACTAATTATTCTTTCTCCCACAGAGTTAAATAATTTAAATAAACTTGGCAATTACTGCTCTATCGGACCTAATGCTGCTATTTGTTTCTGGATTTGTGCTCCAATTAAGATCATGACCCCTGATCGGAGGATTGCTCCAGAGGAGTTCGTCAGTGGGACGAGAAGTGGCACTGTTGGGTCCTGCCAAGCCACCACCACAGAGCAACCCCAACATGCCTTTCCAGAAGGGGCGGGCCGGTGGAGGTCCTCTAATCCCAACAACTCCTGTTAGGAGAGGGATTCGCCGGTAGAGTGGGGTATCGCTGCACTGGATCTGTCGTCCGGACTGGAGTAGGGCGCCAGGAGGCCCATCCTTCCCCACGAATGCTGCTACAGTAATTCTAAGTGTAGCATTAAGAACTAGTAAAACTAAGAGTAGTTTTTTAAATATTTTGTAAAAATTAAAATTGTACTTAATAGTGCCATGATCGCCTTAAGCTCAATATATGCTTATGTTGCGGCAATCATGACTCTCATAGATAATAAGCAAAATACATGGCTGCGTGCATGCAAAATAAACCTTTGCACCCCCCTCCCCCACTCCTATAAACCTATTTAAAAACCCCCCGAACTGAGAAATTCTCAGTATAAACAATATAACTCTATTAGAGTCACCCTTCCACCTGAAATAAATCCTGTACTGCCAAATGCTAACTTGCTGTTGCTCCTAGCCCATATGAGGTATGGGACACTAGCAGATAGCATTTTTATACTAACTAACAAATCCTTTGATAAACTCTGGCCTACGGGACAGAGTTTCTCCAAGAGATTGCTCCTTTTCCCTTCCGCCTTATTTCCCTTACACTAATATACCATAACCACTTGTGTACTTTGGTCTAAAAAGGCTGAAACATGCAAGCTGGTTGTATAAAGCAAAGGACTAAGTCCTAGTGATAAATGAAATAAATCCTATGAATATTGAAATAAGCTATCTGAATTCTGAAATAAACATCCATCGATGCCTAAAAATCCAACTGATTACATCAATCTATTACTTTGAATACTCTTATGACTAATTCTGAACACAGTCAGTTGCTAATCTAGCAGCCACTAAAATACAGTGATTTCTGGCCTTTGGCTAATATTATACCTACCTGAAACAAATCAGAATGAGAGGCCTAGAGTCACCTTCCTATGCCACTAACCCAATACAATTAACCAGTGACACCAATAAATCCACCATACCTGAAATAAGCCTTGTAATAAAAATAGTTAGACCAAGGAGGCTATACTAAAACACTGCTCTGCTGCCCAAGCATCAGTGCGGCGGTATGGCTGATCAGGCCTCTAGCCTTCCCAGTGCTGCCTGAAATACTCACGTGCTGACCCGATGCACTCCAAAACCTGATCCTAACACCAGGCTTTTGGGGAAGAAGTGGGTCTCATGTTACTTAACCCGTGATTGTTCCCCTGCAACCGACGGATAAAGCTCAAGCTAAGAGCTACATGCCGCGATAACCATCCGAATGGGCACCCGAAACCAAGAAAAAAAAAAAAAACGCATCAGCTCCGCGCGCGCTTCAAATGTAATATATAATTGGGCTGCCAGTGCCAAACAAATATAAATAATATAATTAATAGTGTTCATAAATATATGCAACGACAATAATGTCAATATGCCAATGTGTTAATGTGTCGCAAATTTGCGAAATAAATACAGTTTAATAAATATTTGAATATTTCTAGCAGTGAATTATTAAATTAATTACTGCTTCTCAATTATATCGGTGAGTCTGTTCTGACTTAAATTGTTTAATTAATATTTTTCCATTGTTAAATTGTGTGTGTGTGTGTGTATGTGTGTCGAGCCGGCTGTCCTGCCGGTCTGCATGCATACACACACTCATACATACATGCATATATATAAATATAATAATGCGCATACATATTAGCTGAAATAAATCAAAATTAAATCAATTATACTTACCATCTGCCATAGCTAAAGAATTTTAATAAATAAAATAGGGAATTTTGTTCATTTAAATAAATTAATAATACATATGTATATAAAAAATCATATACATATACATACACTGAAATTGGCATTGGCTTGGCTGGCGTTGGCAACAAGGGCGACAGCGTCATTTATATAGCGTCCGTTAATATACTTTCCTTCACTCTGTCCTTTATCACTTTGTCGCGTGTCCGTTGTCCGCTTATTTTTCTCTGATATTTACATTATATTTACCCACTGTATGTTTACAATGCAGTAATCGGCAATTGCAGCACACACCATTTATACTGATGTCTACCATTACACATATTCAATCATATTAAAAAACGATCTCTTCATTATGGTTTTGTTTTGTTTGTCTTTTTACCTGCTCACACCAATAGCGCATACATTCTTTCAGCTGTTTCAGTCCCTCATAATAGAAATATGCTCTCTGCTGCTGCTGCTGATGCTGCTGCTGCTGCTCTCTGCCTCTGCCTTTGCCTTTGCCTCTGCTACATTCCTTTTGTTTCTCATTTCTCATCAGTCTCAATCAGCTCTCCCATATGTTTAAACACGCATCAGCTCCGCGCGCGCTTCAAATGTAATATATAATTGGGCTGCCAGTGCCAAACAAATATAAATAATATAATTAATAGTGTTCATAAATATATGCAACGACAATAATGCCAATATGCCAATGTGTTAATGTGTCGCAAATTTGCGAAATAAATACAGTTTAATAAATATTTGAATATTTCTAGCAGTGAATTATTAAATTAATTACTGCTTCTCAATTATATCGGTGAGTCTGTTCTGACTTAAATTGTTTAATTAATATTTTTCCATTGTTAAATTGTGTGTGTGTGTGTATGTGTGTCGAGCCGGCTGTCCTGCCGGTCTGCATGCATACACACACTCATACATACATGCATATATATAAATATAATAATGCGCATACATATTAGCTGAAATAAATCAAAATTAAATCAATTATACTTACCATCTGCCATAGCTAAAGAATTTTAATAAATAAAATAGGGAATTTTGTTCATTTAAATAAATTAATAATACATATGTATATAAAAAATCATATACATATACATACACTGAAATTGGCATTGGCTTGGCTGGCGTTGGCAACAAGGGCGACAGCGTCATTTATATAGCGTCCGTTAATATATTTTCCTTCACTCTGTCTTTTATCACTTTGTCGCGTGTCCGTTGTCCGCTTATTTTTCTCTGATATTTACATTATATTTACCCACTGTATGTTTACAATGCAGTAATCGGCAATTGCAGCACACACCATTTATACTGATGTCTACCATTACACATATTCAAGCATATTAAAAAACGATCTCTTCATTATGGTTTTGTTTTGTTTGTCTTTTTACCTGCTCACACCAATAGCGCATACATTCTTTCAGCTATTTCAGTCCCTCATAATAGAAATATGCTCTCTGCTCCTGTTGCTGATGCTGCTGCTGCTGCTCTCTGCCTCTGCCTTTGCCTTTGCCTCTGCTACATTCCTTTTGTTTCTCATTTATTAAAATCAGTCTCAATCAGCTCTCCCATATGTTTAAACACGCATCAGCTCCGCGCGCGCTTCAAATGTAATATATAATTGGGCTGCCAGTGCCAAACAAATATAAATAATATAATTAATAGTGTTCATAAATATATGCAACGACAATAATGTCAATATGCCAATGTGTTAATGTGTCGCAAATTTGCGAAATAAATACAGTTTAATAAATATTTGAATATTTCTAGCAGTGAATTATTAAATTAATTACTGCTTCTCAATTATATCGGTGAGTCTGTTCTGACTTAAATTGTTTAATTAATATTTTTCCATTGTTAAATTGTGTGTGTGTGTGTGTATGTGTGTCGAGCCGGCTGTCCTGCCGGTCTGCATGCATACACACACTCATACATACATGCATATATATAAATATAATAATGCGCATACATATTAGCTGAAATAAATCAAAATTAAATCAATTATACTTACCATCTGCCATAGCTAAAGAATTTTAATAAATAAAATAGGGAATTTTGTTCATTTAAATAAATTAATAATACATATGTATATAAAAAATCATATACATATACATACACTGAAATTGGCATTGGCTTGGCTGGCGTTGGCAACAAGGGCGACAGCGTCATTTATATAGCGTCCGTTAATATACTTTCCTTCACTCTGTCCTTTATCACTTTGTCGCGTGTCCGTTGTCCGCTTATTTTTCTCTGATATTTACATTATATTTACCCACTGTATGTTTACAATGCAGTGAACTGTCTGTCTAAAATCCATTTAAATGTTTTGAAATATAATTGGTCAGAGTCATGATTACTAATGCTGCAACATGTGTTTGTGTTGTAGTGGTCTTGACTCTTACGGATAGGAATACAACATGCATGCGGTTATCCGCACTTATGCACCCTTCCCCCCCCCCTCCCCCCTCCCACACTCCTAAAAACCTATATAAAAACCTCCTAACTGAGAAATTCCCAGTATAAACAATAGAACTCTTTTAGAGTCACCCTTCCATCTGAAATAAATCCTGTGCTGCCAAATGATAACCTGGCCTACGGGACAGAGTTTCTCAAAGAGATAGCTCCTCCCTTCCGCCTTATTTCCCTTACACTAATACATTATTACCACTTGTGTACTTTGGTCTTAAAAGGCTGAAATATGCAAGTTGGTCGTATTAAACAAAGGACTAAGTCCTAGTGAAAAATAAAATAATCTAAATGAATACTGTAATAAGCCAACTGAATTACTGAAATAAATAACATTGATGCCTAAAAAAACACAACTGACTACATTAAATATTTACTTTGAATAAACTTACGTTCAACTCTGAACACAATCTGTTGCAAAACTAGCAACTATTAACACTCAGTGATTGCTGGCCATTGCCTAATCTCAACCTATCTGAAATAAATCATAATGAGAGGCCTAGAGCCACATTCCTATGCCACTAACCCAATCAAAATAACCAGTGACACCCAAAAATCCACCCTACCTGAAATAAGCATTAAAATAAAAATAGTTAGACCAAGGAAGCCATACTAAAACACTGCTCTGCTGCCCAAGCATCAGTGCGGCGGTATGGCTGATCTGGCCTCTAGCCTTCCCAGTGCTGCCTGAAATACTCACGTGCTGACCCGATGCACTCCAAAACCTGATCCTAACACCAGGCTTTTGGGGAAGAAGTGGGTCTCATGTTACTAAACCCGTGATTGTTCTCCTGCAACCGACGGATAAAGCTCAAGCTAAGAGTTACATGCCGCGATAACCATCCGAATGGGCACCCGAAACCAAGAAAAAAGAAAAAAGGACAATAATGTCAATATGCCAATGTGTTAATGTGTCGCAAATTTGCGAAATAAATACAGTTTAATAAATATTTGAATATTTCTAGCAGTGAATTATTAAATTAATTACTGCTTCTCAATTATATCGGTGAGTCTGTTCTGACTTAAATTGTTTAATTAATATTTTTCCATTGTTAAATTGTGTGTGTGTGTGTATGTGTGTCGAGCCGGCTGTCCTGCCGGTCTGCATGCATACACACACTCATACATACATGCATATATATAAATATAATAATGCGCATACATATTAGCTGAAATAAATCAAAATTAAATCAATTATACTTACCATCTGCCATAGCTAAAGAATTTTAATAAATAAAATAGGGAATTTTGTTCATTTAAATAAATTAATAATACATATGTATATAAAAAATCATATACATATACATACACTGAAATTGGCATTGGCTTGGCTGGCGTTGGCAACAAGGGCGACAGCGTCATTTATATAGCGTCCGTTAATATACTTTCCTTCACTCTGTCCTTTATCACTTTGTCGCGTGTCCGTTGTCCGCTTATTTTTCTCTGATATTTACATTATATTTACCCACTGTATGTTTACAATGCAGTAATCGGCAATTGCAGCACACACCATTTATACTGATGTCTACCATTACACATATTCATGCATATTAAAAAACGATCTCTTCATTATGGTTTTGTTTTGTTTGTCTTTTTACCTGCTCACACCAATAGCGCATACATTCTTTCAGCTATTTCAGTCCCTCATAATAGAAATATGCTCTCTGCTGCTGCTGCTGATGCTGCTTCTGCTGCTCTCTGCCTCTGCCTTTGCCTTTGCCTCTGCTACATTCCTTTTGTTTCTCATTTATTAAAATCAGTCTCAATTAGCTCTCCCATATGTTTAAACACGCATCAGCTCCGCGCGCGCTTCAAATGTAACATATAATTGGGCTGCCAGTGCCAAACAAATATAAATAATATAATTAATAGTGTTCATAAATATATGCAACGACAATAATGTCAATATGCCAATGTGTTAATGTGTCGCAAATTTGCGAAATAAATACAGTTTAATAAATATTTGAATATTTCTAGCAGTGAATTATTAAATTAATTACTGCTTCTCAATTATATCGGTGAGTCTGTTCTGACTTAAATTGTTTAATTAATATTTTTCCATTGTTAAATTGTGTGTGTGTGTGTGTGTATGTGTGTCGAGCCGGCTGTCCTGCCGGTCTGCATGCATACACACACTCATACATACATGCATATACAGCTGTGCTCAAAATAATAGTAGTGCTTTCATAAAAATTTAGTTCGTTCAAAAAATGTATGAAATGGTGTTTTAATGAATTTAAAATAATTTGTATTATTAAGTATAGTATATTAACAAGTAAATCATAAAGAAATAACAACAAATTCTGTTCATATAACAATGGTCGCTCAAAATAATAGTAGTGTTTCATTTGTTGGCCTCTTACTTGTCCCAACTGATCCAAATAATACGGTTTTTATTTTAATTACTCATATTAGGTCTTTCTAAATAATATTAGTATTTTGTAGCATAGTCTTCGTGTGCAAGAACTGCAGCACATCGCTTTGGCATGGAGTCCATGGGATTGTGACATCTTTGAGGAGGAATGGAGCTCCAAGCATGTCTAACTGGTTCCCAAAGCTGTTCAAAATTAGTTGGTTTACGCTTGGCAACTTCCTTCTTCACATCGTGCTATAAATTCTCAATCGGGTTGAGATCAGGAGACTGTGCCGGCCATTCTAGAACATTGATCCTGTTAGTTTGAAACCATTGTTGGGCAACATTACTTGTGGGCTTCGGATCATTATCCTGCTGGAATACCCAAATTAGTGGCATTTCATCACTGGCATATGGCAGCATAATATTCTGCATTATATGCACATAAAGGTGGCAATCCATGGCATTCCGGATCCAATATATAAGCCCCGCGTCGTAATATGAAAAACTGGCCCAGATCATAATACGAGCTCCTCCGTGTTTTACGGTTTTCGTTGTGAATCGAGGGTGCATTCAGTGTTTGGTGGCCGCCTAACATACTGACGAGACCCAGTTCCACCAAAAAGCGTGATTTTCGATTCATCTGATCATAAAATGTTTCTCCATTACTGCACTGGCCAATCAATGTGGTTTTGTGCAAATTTAATTCGTTTTGCCAGATGTTTTTTTGTGAGAAGGGGCACTTTCCTTGGACTCCGAGCTGCCAAATTATTTTGCAGTAGGCATCTCCGTATTATTTGTGTACTAGTATGGAGATTTAATTCATCTCTTGTATCGGTAGAGCTCGCAAATGGGTTCTGCCTAAAGTATCTCACTACAAGGGTCGCCAATTTATCTGACATAGCGCGAGGTCTTCCGCGTGCTTAGGGGCCTGGGATAAATTTTATACCATTACACACCGTTGTAGGAGGACAACCTACTATATTTTGGACTTCATTGTAAGTTTTTCCCTCAGATATCAATTTTTGAATGAGTGCACGTCGTTCAGGAGTGCAGTGCTTGGCTCTACCCATATCAGAAAAAAAAAACAAACTAAAATGTGTATTGGAAACTATTGTAAACTATTAAAAAATAATATAACTTACTATTAGCAACTTTTCGTGAGCTTAAGGAGCGACACACTTAATATTTTTGGAATGTTTGCGCAAGCACTACTATTATTTTGAGCGCGTAGAATAGGGACTAGCTGTGGAAAATGCAAATAACAACAACAACAAGTGCACAAAAAGCTAAAGTAACGCGTCATTTTATTGTGCTCTTGTTGTAGATCACATAGGTAGAAAGAAAGGATTAAAATTGAAAGGAAACACAAAAATACGAACGGTAGAACGTTGTGAAAAATATCACTACTATTATTTTGAGCACAACTGTATATAAATATAATAATGCGCATACATATTAGCTGAAATAAATCAAAATTAAATCAATTATACTTACCATCTGCCATAGCTAAAGAATTTTAATAAATAAAATAGGGAATTTTGTTCATTTAAATAAATTAATAATACATATGTATATAAAAAATCATATACATATACATACACTGAAATTGGCATTGGCTTGGCTGGCGTTGGCAACAAGGGCGACAGCGTCATTTATATAGCGTCCGTTAATATACTTTCCTTCACTCTGTCCTTTATCACTTTGTCGCGTGTCCGTTGTCCGCTTATTTTTCTCTGATATTTACATTATATTTACCCACTGTATGTTTACAATGCAGTAATCGGCAATTGCAGCACACACCATTTATACTGATGTCTACCATTACACATATTCAAGCATATTAAAAAACGATCTCTTCATTATGGTTTTGTTTTGTTTGTCTTTTTACCTGCTCACACCAATAGCGCATACATTCTTTCAGCTATTTCAGTCCCTCATAATAGAAATATGCTCTCTGCTGCTGCTGCTGATGCTGCTGCTGATGCTGCTGCTGCTGCTCTCTGCCTCTGCCTTTGCCTTTGCCTCTGCTACATTCCTTTTGTTTCTCATTTATTAAAATCAGTCTCAATTAGCTCTCCCATATGTTTAAACACGCATCAGCTCCGCGCGCGCTTCAAATGTAATATATAATTGGGCTGCCAGTGCCAAACAAATATAAATAATATAATTAATAGTGTTCATAAATATATGCAACGACAATAATGTCAATATGCCAATGTGTTAATGTGTCGCAAATTTGCGAAATAAATACAGTTTAATAAATATTTGAATATTTCTAGCAGTGAATTATTAAATTAATTACTGCTTCGGTGAGTCTCGGTGAGTCTGTTCTGACTTAAATTGTTTAATTAATATTTTTCCATTGTTAAATTGTATGTGTGTGTGTGTATGTGTGTCGAGCCGGCTGTCCTGCCGGTCTGCATGCATACACACACTCATACATACATGCATATATATAAATATAATAATGCGCATACATATTAGCTGAAATAAATCAAAATTAAATCAATTATACTTACCATCTGCCATAGCTAAAGAATTTTAATAAATAAAATAGGGAATTTTGTTCATTTAAATAAATTAATAATACATATGTATATAAAAAATCATATACATATACATACACTGAAATTGGCATTGGCTTGGCTGGCGTTGGCAACAAGGGCGACAGCGTCATTTATATAGCGTCCGTTAATATACTTTCCTTCACTCTGTCCTTTATCACTTTGTCGCGTGTCCGTTGTCCGCTTATTTTTCTCTGATATTTACATTATATTTACCCACTGTATGTTTACAATGCAGTAATCGGCAATTGCAGCACACACCATTTATACTGATGTCTACCATTACACATATTCAAGCATATTAAAAAACGATCTCTTCATTATGGTTTTGTTTTGTTTGTCTTTTTACCTGCTCACACCAATAGCGCATACATTCTTTCAGCTATTTCAGTCCCTCATAATAGAAATATGCTCTCTGCTGCTGCTGCTGATGCTGCTTCTGCTGCTCTCTGCCTCTGCCTTTGCCTTTGTCTCTGCTACATTCCTTTTGTTTCTCATTTATTAAAATCAGTCTCAATTAGCTCTCCCATATGTTTAAACACGCATCAGCTCCGCGCGCGCTTCAAATGTAATATATAATTGGGCTGCCAGTGCCAAACAAATATAAATAATATAATTAATAGTGTTCATAAATATATGCAACGACAATAATGTCAATATGCCAATGTGTTAATGTGTCGCAAATTTGCGAAATAAATACAGTTTAATAAATATTTGAATATTTCTAGCAGTGAATTATTAAATTAATTACTGCTTCTCAATTATATCGGTGAGTCTGTTCTGACTTAAATTGTTTAATTAATATTTTTCCATTGTTAAATTGTGTGTGTGTGTGTGTATGTGTGTCGAGCCGGCTGTCCTGCCGGTCTGCATGCATACACACACTCATACATACATGCATATATATAAATATAATAATGCGCATACATATTAGCTGAAATAAATCAAAATTAAATCAATTATACTTACCATCTGCCATAGCTAAAGAATTTTAATAAATAAAATAGGGAATTTTGTTCATTTAAATAAATTAATAATACATATGTATATAAAAAATCATATACATATACATACACTGAAATTGGCATTGGCTTGGCTGGCGTTGGCAACAAGGGCGACAGCGTCATTTATATAGCGTCCGTTAATATACTTTCCTTCACTCTGTCCTTTATCACTTTGTCGCGTGTCCGTTGTCCGCTTATTTTTCTCTGATATTTACATTATATTTACCCACTGTATGTTTACAATGCAGTAATCGGCAATTGCAGCACACACCATTTATACTGATGTCTACCATTACACATATTCAATCATATTAAAAAACGATCTCTTCATTATGGTTTTGTTTTGTTTGTCTTTTTACCTGCTCACACCAATAGCGCATACATTCTTTCAGCTATTTCAGTCCCTCATAATAGAAATATGCTCTCTGCTGCTGCTGCTGCTCTCTGCCTCTGCCTTTGCCTTTGCCTCTGCTACATTCCTTTTGTTTCTCATTTATTAAAATCAGTCTCAATTAGCTCTCCCATATGTTTAAACACGCATCAGCTCCGCGCGCGCTTCAAATGTAATATATAATTGGGCTGCCAGTGCCAAACAAATATAAATAATATAATTAATAGTGTTCATAAATATATGCAACGACAATAATGTCAATATGCCAATGTGTCGCAAATTTGCGAAATAAATACAGTTTAATAAATATTTGAATATTTCTAGCAGTGAATTATTAAATTAATTACTGCTTCTCAATTATATCGGCGAGTCTGTTCTGACTTAAATTGTTTAATTAATATTTTTCCATTGTTAAATTGTGTGTGTGTGTGTGTGTGTGTCGAGCCGGCTGTCCTGCCGGTCTGCATGCATACACACATTCATACATACATGCATATATATAAATATAATAATGCGCATACATATTAGCTGAAATAAATCAAAATTAAATCAATTATACTTACCATCTGCCATAGCTAAAGAATTTTAATAAATAAAATAGGGAATTTTGTTCATTTAAATAAATTAATAATACATATGTATATAAAAAATCATATACATATACATACACTGAAATTGGCATTGGCTTGGCTGGCGTTGGCAACAAGGGCGACAGCGTCATTTATATAGCGTCCGTTAATATACTTTCCTTCACTCTGTCCTTTATCACTTTGTCGCGTGTCCGTTGTCCGCTTACTTTTCTCTGATATTTACATTATATTTACCCACTGTATGTTTACAATGCAGTAATCGGATGTAAATACGCCCCCCCCTCCCTTAATCTGCTGCTCAAAAAATAAGTCTATAATATTAATTTAACCTTAAGTAATGCTCAATACAAAATTGTTTTACCTAGACAATAACGCACGCAAACAAATCCTCTCTATTTATTATGCTCACTTATATCTAAACATATATTAATATTGATAATTTTTTCATACCACCCACCTGCCCAATATTGGTTAGCCCCTTCCAAAAATATAGCTTTTTCAAAAAAAACCAAGACAAGATTATCCATAAAATTCCTGGTGAGTCTGTTCCAATTTATTTATACTACAATATAAACACCCCCTAATAGTAAAGTAATAACACTTAATAGTCCTTAAAGCCGAGCCAGCCAACTGCTTATATTACAAAAACTTTCCTGTTTGCTAGATCATCTATTAATCTACCAATGATAGTCACTTGCCTACAACTTCTATACAATATAACACTATATCCTAATAAAATGCCTTAATAAACTATACGTAGACCTACACTAAACTTTAGTTACAAATTAGAACTAGCAAAAACATACCTTAAACTAATCTTAGCTCACTGCCCACACTAAATAAATACATAGACAAAGACAATTCTTTAGCGTGGGATGGCCAACCCACTTAAGGGGGCATCAGCCCCAAAACCTGGTCATACCCCTCCCACTCTCACCCCTAGAAGAATGCGAAGGCGATTTGCAGAGCTATTGGGCTCAGATAGTGATGATTCTGAAATTGATCCCAACATTGCTGCACTACTTCATGAGGCTAATAACGAAAGGGATGTAGACAGCTCAGACTTGGAAGTTGTAACTGACTCCTCTGATCCCCCCTCCCCTTCACCAAAACGAAATAAGAAGCAAGCAAACCCCAATACAAATAATACCCACAAAACAATTGCTCCAACAGATAAGCAAACTCAATCCAAGACTAGGCCATTGGAAAACACTGAAAAGACCCCTAAACCACCTCCCGTCTTTATAACACTCAACTCCAAGCTTGGTCTACCAGACCTATTCCCTCTCCTTAACAGAGTTTGCCCAACCCCCAACAGCTATCTTATCAAAATAATAGGGCATCTAAAAGAAAATAAATATAGAATCACTTGCTCCGACTCCGCAGTCTACAAACTAGTTTTAGAGGTACTCGACAAAAATAAGATTGAATACTACACCTTCCAGTGCAAGGAAGATAAAACCTTTAAGTTTGTAATTCAGGGCCTTCACCCTACCACAAACAAAACAGAAATACAAAACGAGCTAGCAGCTAAAGGGCATGAAGTAAAAAATCTATATACTCCACTAAAAATAAATGACAAAAATCAAGCTTCACAATTAACAAGCACCTTCTTCATTAATATAAAGCAAGCATCTAATAACTGTGAGGTCTTTAAAATCAAAAGTATCTGCAGGCAGCTGGTCACTATTAGTACTCCAAATCCCAAGCGCCATATTATGCAATGCTTTCGTTGCCAAGAATATGGTCACTCCACGAAATTCTGCCGCAAACAACCGAGATGTGTTAAGTGCGTGGGGCTTCACTTCTCCTATGACTGCGAAATCTCCCCAAATCTTCCACCAAAATGTGCCTTATGCTGTGGACCTCACACAGCCAATTTTCACGGCTGTCCAGTCTATAAACAAATACGCTCAGCCTCAAACAATTTAACCTCAGTTAGTTCAACTCAGTCCCTGCTTAGAAACGGCATAAATGAAACAACTTATTCTGCTTCTCATTCAGGAAACCATCTCAACAAAGTCATGCCAACAAAAAGACCTAGATTTAGCACTCAACCCCCAGGAGCACTCTCTAATAATAACTACACAAGCCATGCTAGCTACAGCAGCCATGCCTACTATACTGATAATAATACCCCCCAAAATGCTTCCTTACCAGAACCAACTACGAGTACAGCTGGCAACAGCACTGAGCCTAACCTAAGTGAAATCATGACAATTATTAAAAATTTAGCCTCCTCCCAAAATGTCCTTCTCGAAAAAATCTCACAAATTATTGAACCTAAAAATGGGCCACTTCATATTGCACCAAGCAAATGTACAGTGTCATTCGCCCCTACCCCTAAAATACATAATCTAAATAGAATAACTAATCAAAATAACAAGAACAATGGCTAGCACAATAGGACTGAGTATTGCTTCTTGGAATGCCAATGGCGTTTCAAGAAAAATTAGAGAACTAGAAGCCTTCATGCGTATGCATCACATTGACATAATGCTTATTTGCGAAACCCATGCAACAGCTCGCACGCAAAATCACATAAAAATACAAGGCTATAATGCCTATTTTGCTAATTCTCCTGGTGGCAATTCCCACACTGGTGGTGCTGCCGTACTCATCCATAACAAAATAATACATCAATCTCATCAGGTAATATCAAATAACTTAATACATTCAGTCTCAATAACAGTAAGCACTAATATAGGATATATATGTATTGCAGCTGTCTACTGTCCCCCTTCTGCTCCAATTAGAGAAACAGTTTTCTCTGAATACCTCTGCAGCCTAGGTCAAAAATTTCTAGTGGTCGGGGACTGGAATGCTAAAAATCGACTCTGGGGCAGCTCTAGAGCTTGTCCAAGAGGTACCCGCTTAGCTAATATTATATTAAATTCAAATTGCATGGAAGTTCTCTCTCCAGGCCAGCCCACACACTACCCTGCTAGCCATGCCACCCCCTCTATCATAGATTTCGCTATATATCAAGGAATCCCTACCAATGAACTCGTAATAAAAAGATTAATTGAATTAAATAGTGATCACCTACCCTAAAAATAGGAGTCCTAGCTAACTCAGTACCCCCTAGAAAAATGCTCATAACACGTAATACTGACCTAAAATTATTTCGAAAAAAAATAGAGGATAGAATATATCTAAATATAGAATTGCGCACCAAAGAAGATATTGATTACGCCCTATCTAAATTCACTGAATTAATACAACACTCTGCGGAAACCTCAACCATTCCCTCTAATACTACTAATCGTCACAGCTTAGTAAATTCTCCTAACTATCTCAATCCAGAAATTCGCAGGATTATCTCTCAAAAAAGGACAGCAAGAAAAATTTATATACGCTCTAGATCCCCCCAAGCCTTTGCCAACTGGCAATTTCTCACTCATAAACTGCGTAGGAAATTAAATCAAGTACGAAAACAATACTACGACAACAAGCTAACACATGCTGATATATATAAAAGCTCGGGATACAGCCTATGGAAAATCACCAACAGCATTAAAAAACAAACACTTCCTTGCCACTCAATAGTCAATGAACATGGCATCTGGTGCCGCTCCCTTAGGGAAATTGTAGAAAGCTTCGCTAACAACATTGAAAAAAGATTCACTCCTCACAACATTCCAGATGACGAAAGCACTGCCCAGATTCTAGATAGTGTTCGCTCTTCTTCACACGAATACCCTTCAATCGGTCCCAACAGACCAATAAGGCACGCTACATACCAAGAAGTCTGCCGAATAATAAAATCCCTAAAGAACAAAAAAGCCCCTGGCCATGACCATATAGATGGGCGTGCTCTTAAAGCCCTACCAATAAAAGCAAAATTATACATGGCGGTCTTGTTCAATGTCATGCTTAGACTCTCCTATTTTCCTACGCAATGGAAGTACGCCCATATCACCATGATCCTAAAGCCTAATAAGCCAACTAGCAGCCCCGACTCTTATCGCCCAATTAGCCTCCTCCCTACCATGTCCAAAGTTTTTGAAAAAATACTATATGCTAGAGCCCTAAATGAAATTAGTGATAGTGGAATTATTCCAAATCATCAATTCGGCTTTCGACGAGGTCATGGAACACCAGAACAAGCTCACAGAATTGTCGATTTCATTTTACGTTCCTTCGATAGGAATAACTACTCCTCGGCAGTTTTCCTAGATGTCCAACAGGCTTTCGACAGGGTCTGGTTGGAAGGCCTACTTTACAAACTAGGTGAATGTCTCTCCACATCCCTTTACAAAATCTTTCGTTCCTACCTAGAAAACAGGAAATTCTCCATAGCTGACAAAGGAACAATCTCTTCAATCAGAAATATCCAAGCGGGTGTCCCGCAGGGCAGCGTCTTAGGCCCCATGCTATACACCATATACACTTCTGATATGCCAACGACAAATACTTCGTCCTCCCTCACAGCTACCTTTGCAGACGACACCGCAATTATATTCTCTGACTCTCACTTGGAAAGTGCTTCGATCAGGACACAAAGACAATTGGATCTAATAAACAGATGGTGTACGAAATGGAAAATATTAATTAACAGCTCCAAATCCAACCACATGACCTTTACCCTCAAAGAGGGCACCTGTCCCACTGTAACCTTCAGCGGTGTGCAGATTCCTCAAAACCCAATAGTCAAGTATTTAGGCCTTCATTTAGACAGAAAACTCACCTTTTCTAAGCATATCTCGGTTACATGTTCCATAATTAAAAAGAAACTAGACAAATATAAATGGCTGCTAACCAGCAATAAACTATCCCTAAATAATAAAAAAATAATATACACGCAAATAATAGCACCCATTTGGCAATATGGCATGGTGGTATGGGGTACAGCCACAGATCTGCAAATAAATAGGATACAAATTATTCAAAACAAATGTCTGCGAACAATAGTATCTTCTCCCCTTTTTATTCGAACCAATGACCTACATAGAAACCTAGGCATCCCATTCCTATGGGAAATCATTAACCTGCATGGTAGTAGACACAATGATCGTCTCCTTAAACACACTAACCCCCTGGCAGTAAAACTGGCTCCGGCTAACAACACTATCCTTCGTAGAGTGCGTAGATGGTATCCAACTGACTTACACATTCGCAAACCAAATACATGGCCAAGATAATCAATTCTCTTCATATATTGCAGCATTGAGCAAATAAAAAGGACGCACCATGAATGCAACTAAACTAAGCCTGGACGAGCATGATATACTGGGTCTTACCACAAAAAACAGGATACAGCCCCAAAAGATCAATTACTAACAACTAAATAGTGCAATTTAGGCTTTGTTACCCCCAGTTACACAAGCTAAATTAAAGCAAAATTAAATCCCCAAAATTAAATCCCCAAAAACAAAAAAAAAAAAAATCCCCCAAACTAACAACATAAACAAATCAATAATACCCACACTAATTACTCTTCTTTCTCTCCCAACAGAATTCATCAATGGAATAAGTGTTCAATTATGGAAATAAATATTACATTCATGGGCTCTACCAGATCTAACGCTGCCATTTGCTTCTGCATCTATGCTCCAATACAACGCCACTATCCAGGATCGGAAAACCACTCCAAGTTCAATTATGGAAAAAATATGGCATTCATGGCCCTATCAGATCTAATGCTGCCACTTGCTTCTCCATTTATGCTCCAATACTACGACACCATCCAGGATCTTAAAACCACTCCAGAAGGATTCCTCCAAAACTCCTCATACTCTCGTTCAATTATGGAAATATATATGGCATCCATGGGCCCTATCAGATCTTATGCTGCTATATTACTCTGCATTTATGCTCCAATACAATGCCGCTATCCGGGATCGGAAAACTGCTCTAGAAGGATGCCTCCAAAATTCCTCATACTCTATTATACAATAATTAACAATTAAAATACTAACTAACGTAAGCACGGCCATGAGCATGACAACACACAGATTATTAGACTTATAAAGTAACAATTCAATTAATTGCCTTTGTACTATACCTCCAGGAGTCACTTGACCTCCTTTATTTCAAATTAAATATAAATACTCCCTAAATCACCTTATTATACTATTGCTTTAAATCTCACCTATAAGACGAATTTTTAATAATTAAACTATATCATTAGTCAAGCAAAGTAACAATAATATTAGCTAAAAGCAATAGTACAATTTTCGTAAATCCAGGAGTCACTCTGATTTCCCCCAATCTAAATTAAAATAAAAAGCTGCTTTAAATTAATCATCCTTCATTTATTCCCAAGTTTCCCTTCTATCTAACTACATAATTGATTTAATTATGTAACTACTATAATTATTAATTGAAAACAACAAAAATACAAAAGCCTAATTTCTCTGTTTATATATCTCTCCTAGTACCCACAGTTTATCTAGCCACATAAAATAATAATTTAATTAAACCAGCTTTGTACAACTTCTTCAGGAGTCTCTCTGACTTCCGTTAATCCAATATAAAGACATTTCAAGTTATTCTTCCATACTATCGCCTACCAAGTTACCCTGGTACCTAAATTACAGAATCAAAATATTATTTTAAATATTATTTCAATAATTAATCAATTGCAACAAAAGTACAAAAGCTTTACTTCACTACATACAAATAACTTCTACAAATTGCTCTCTCAAAAGGTGACAACACAATCCTGAATGCAATTACTCGCGTTGGGGTAACATGCCTATGATGATAATTAGCCTCTGGCTATACTTAATTCTGAGGCTTCCTTGCAAGGAGCTATCCTCTAAGCAGGGATGCTCTGGCGCGGGTCTGTTGTTTAAAAACTCCTAAAATATATATTCTATTCAAATCTGTCACCTCTTGGGAGGACTTCACTGTAATATCAGAATTAACATTGATAAGCATCGAAAAATCTGAGAAGAATATAAGCCTTAAAGTAATAATTCCTCGAGAGACCCCCTCCCGGTCCACTAGCCCCAAAATGTACTCGTTTACGCTGCCATTAGTTGTCTGGTACACTGTGTCATCCATGGCCAATCTTTGATAATAACTGAATACTAACTACATAAAACAACCATTAAAAACACAAACTAATTATTCTCTCTCCCCCTCCCGCAGCGTTCAATTATGGAAATATATATGGCATCCATGGGCCCTATTAGATCTTATGCTGCTATATTACTCTGCACTTATGCTCCAATACAATGCCGCTATCCAGGATCGGAAAACTACTCTAGAAGGATGCCTCCAAAATTCCTCATACTCTATTATACAATAATTAACAATTAAAATACTAACTAACTAAAGCACGGCCATGAGCATGAAAACACACAGTTAAACTAGATTTATAAAGTAATAATTCAATTAATTGCTTTTGTACAATACCTTCAGGAGTCACTTGTCTTCCTAAAATTCAAATTAAATATAAATACTCCTCAAATTATCTAATTACTTTCAATTTCATCTAAAAGACGAATATTAATGGTTAAATTAAATCATTAATCAAGCAAAGAAACAATAATATTAATGAAGTACAAAAGTATAATTTTTCTCGAGTATTCACAGCATACCTAGCTCTATAAAATAATAATTCAATTAAAAATAATCCTATATCATTAGTCAAGCAAAGTAACAATAATATTAGCTAAAAGCAATAGTACAATTTTCGTAAATTCAGGAGTCACTCTGACTTCCCCCAATCTAAATTAAAATAAAAAGCTGCTTTAAATTAATCATCCTTCATTGATTCCCAAGTTTCCCTTCTATCTAACTACATAATTGATTTAATTATGTAACTACTATAATTATTAATTAAAAACAACAAAAATACAAAAGCCTAATTTCTCTGTTTATATATCTCTCCGAGTACCCACAGTTTATCTAGCCACATAAAATAATAATTTAATTAAACCAGCTTTGTACAACTTCTTCAGGATCCACTCTGACCTCCATTAATCTAGTATAAAGACACTTCAAATTATTCTCTCATACTATAGACTACCATGTTACCCTAGCACCTAAATTACAAAATCAAAATATTACTTTATATATTATTAATTGTAACAAAAGTACAAATGCTTTACTTCACTGCATACAAATAACTTCTACTAATTGCTCTCTCAAAAGGTGACAACACAATCCTGAATGCACTTACTCGCGTTGGGGTAACATGCCTATGATGATAATTAGCCCCTGGCTATACTTAATTCTGAGGCTTCCATGCAAGGAGCAATCCTCTAAGCAGGGATACTCTGGCGCGGGTCTGTTGTTTAAAAACTACTAAATATCTATTCTATTCAAATCTGTCACCTCTTGGGAGGACTTCACTGTAATATCAGAATTAACATTGATAAGTATCGAAAAATCTGAGAAGAATATAAGCCTTAAAGTAATAATTCCTCGAGAGAACCCCTCCCGGTCCACTAGCCCCAAAATGTACTAGTTTACGCTGCTATTAGTTGTCTGATACACTGTGTCATTCATGGTCTATCGTTGCCATCTACCAAATACTAACTACATAAAGCAACTTATAAATACACAAACTAATTATTCTCTCTCCCTCTCCCACAGTGTTCAATTATGGAAATAAATATGGCATTCATGGGCCCTATCAAATCTAACGCTGCCATTTGCTTCTGCATCTATGCTCCAATACAACGCCACTATCCAGGATCGGAAAACCACTCCATGTTCAATTATGGAAATAAATATGGCATTCATGGGCTCTATCAGATCTAATGCTGCCACTTGCTTCTCCATTTATGCTCCAATACAACGCCACTATCCAGGATCTGAAAACCACTCCAGAAGGATTCCTCCAAAGCTCCTCATACTCTATTATACAATAAATTAACAATTAAATACTAACTAACTTAAGCACGGCCATGAGCATGAAAACACGCAGTTCAACTAGATCTATAAAGTAATAAATCAATTAATTGCTTTTGTACAATACCTTCAGGAGTCACTTGTCTTCCTATAATTCAAACTAAATATAAATACTCCTCAAATTATCTAATTACTTTCAATTGCATCTAAAAGATGAATATTAATGGTTAAATTAAATCATTAAACAATCAAAGAAACAATAATATTAATGAAGTACAAAAGTATAATTTTTCTCGAGTATTCACAGCATACCTAGCTCTATAAAATAATAATTCAATTAAAAATAATCCTGTTGCGCCTTCAGGAGTCACTTTGACTTCCCTCAATCCAAATTAAAACAAAAAGTTGCTTTAAATTACTCATCCTTCATTGATTTCAAAGTTACCCTTCTACCTAGTTACATAATTTAATCATATTAACCACGATAATTATTAACTAAAAGCAACAAAAATACAAAAGCCTAACTTCCCTGTTTATATATCTCTCCGAGTACCCACAGTTTACCTAGCCACATAAAATAATAATTATATTAAACCAGCTTTGTACAACTTCTTCAGGAGTCTCTCTGACTTCCGTTAATCCAATATAAAGACATCTCAAATTATTCTTTCATACTATCGCCTACCAAGTTACCCTGATACCTAAATTACAGAATCGAAATATTATTTTAAATATTATTTCAATAATTAATCAACTGCAACAAAAGTACAAAAGCTTTACTTCACTACATACAAATAACTTCTACTAATTGCTCTCTCAAAAGGCGGCAACACAATCCTGAATGCACTTACTCGCGTTGGGGTAACATGCCTATGATGATAATTAGCCTCTGGCTATACTTAATTCTGAGGCTTCCTTGCAAGGAGCAATCCTCTAAACAGGGAAGCTCTGGCGCGGGTCTGTTGTTTTAATAAATTACCAAATATACATTCTATTCAAATCTGTCGCTTCTTGGGAGGACTTCACTGTAATATCAAAATCAAAATTGTTAAGTATCGAAAAATTTGATAAGAATATAAGCCTCAAAGTAACAACTCCTCGAGAGACCCTCTCCCGGTCCATTAGCCCCAAAATGTACTCGTTTACGCTGCTATTAGTTGTCTGATACACTGTGTCATCCATGGCCAATCTTTGATAATAACTAAATACTAACTACATAAAACAACTTATAAATACACAAACTAATTATTCTCTCCCCCCCCCTCCCACAGTGTTCAATTATGGAAATAAACATGGCATTCATGGGCCCAATCAGATCTTATTCTGCTATATGATTCTGCAATTATGCTCCAATACAATTCCGCTGTCCAGGATCGGAAAACTACTCTAGAAGGATGCCTCCAAAATTCCTCATACTCTATTATACAATAAACCAACAATTAAAATACTAACTAAATTAAGTATGGCCATGAGCATGAGAACACACAGTGCAATTAGATTTATAAAGTAATAATTCAATTAATAGCTTTCGTACTATACCTTCAGGAGTCACTTGTCTTCCTATAATTCAAACTAAATTTAAATACTCCTTAAATTATCTAATTACTCTCAATTGCATCTAAAAGATGAATATTAATGGTTAAATTAAATCATTAACCAAGCAAAGAAACAATAATATTAGCTAAGAACAATAGTACAATTTTTAGAATTCACAGCCTACCTAGCTCAATAAAATAATAATTTAATTTAAAAAAAATTCTTTAGTGCCTTCAGGAGTCACTCTGACCTCCCTTAATCCAATTTAAAAAAATCTTTAAATTACTCATTCTTCACTGATTTCCAAGTTTCCCTGTTACCAAATTACATAATTAAAACATCTTATATATAATAACTATTAATTAAAAGCAACAAAAATACAAAAGCCCAACTTCTCTGTTTATATATTTTAATTAAACCAGCATTGTACAACTTTTTCAGGAGTCACTCTGACTTCCATTAATCTAAAGACACTCCAAATAATTTATTCATTCTATTGCCTACCAAGTTACCCCAAAACGTACTCAATTACACTTATACGAATTGGCTGGTTGTACTGTGTCATCCATGGCCAACTAATAATTAATACTAAATTCTAGCTATATTAAACTATTTATAAATACCCGAACTAATTATGCTTTCTCCCACAGTGCTAAATTATTGTAATAAACTTGGCAATTATCGCTCTATCGGAGCCGACTCTGCTATTCCCTCCTGGATTTGTGCTCCAATTCAGAGTCATGCCCCTGTATCGGAGGACTGCTCCAGAGGAGTTCGTCGGTTGAATGGGACGTGGCTTTGTTGGGCCCTGCCAAGCTACCACCTTAGTATTACCCCAACATGTCCTGCCGGAAGGCGCGAACAGGGGGAGGTCCTCTAACCCTAACAGCTCCTGTTAGGAGAGGGATTTGCCGTTGAAATGGGGTATCGTTGTCCTGGATTGGTCGTCTGGACTGGAGCGGTGCAGCATGAGGCCCATCCTTCCCCCAAAACGCTGCTTCAGTAGCTTTAAGAATAAAACTAAGAATTAGCAAAATTAAGTGTAGCCTTAAATCTTTTGTACTAACTTAATTTAAAATTGTACTTAAAAAAAAATGTCATGGTTGCCTTTAGCCCAACATATGCTCATGTTGCGGCAATCTTGTTCCTAATAGCTTTTAAACAATATACATGCCTGCGTGCATGCAAAATAAATCTTTGCACCCCCCCTTCCACACTCCTAAAAACCTAAATAAAAACCCCCTAACTGAGAATTTCTCAGTATAAATAATAGAACTCTTTTAGAGTCTCCCTTCCACCTGGAATAAATCCTATGCTGCCAAATGCTAACCTGCTGTTGCTCCTACCCCATATAAGGTATAGGACACTAGCAGATAGCATTTTAATTCTAACTAACAATTCCTTTGAGAAACTTTGCCTACGGGACAGAATTTCTCAAAGAGATTACTCCTTTTCCCTTCCGCCTTATTTCCCTTACACTAATACATCATAACCACTTGTGTACCTTGGTCTAATAAGGCTGAAATATGCTAACTGGTTGTATTAAACAAAGGACAAAGTCCTAGTGATAAATGAAACACTTCCTATGAATATTGAAATAAGTTATCTGAATCTTGTAATAAACATCCATCGATGCCTAAAAACACAACTGATTACATAACATTATTTTACTTTGAATACTCTTATGCTCAAATCTGAACAAAATCAGTTGCTAAACTAGCAACTATTAACATCCAGTTATTGATGGCCCTTGCCTAATCTAACCCTACCTGAAACAAATCAGAATGAGAGGCCTAGAGCCACCTTCCTATGCCACTAACCCAATTTAAATAACCAGTGACACCAAAAAAATCCACCCTACCTGAAATAAGCCTTATAATAAAAATAGTTAGACCAAGGAGGCCATACTAAAACACTGCTCTGCTGCCCAAGCATCAGCGCGGCGGTATGGCTGATCTGGCCTCTAGCCTTCCCAATGCTGCCTGAAATACTCACGTGCTGACCCGATGCACTCCAAAACCTGATCCTAACACCAGGCTTTTGGGGAAGAAGTGGGTCTCATGTTACTAAACCCGTGATTGTTCTCCTGCAACCGACGGATAAAGCTCAAGCTAAGAGCTACATGCCGCGATAACCATCCGAATGGGCACCCGAAACCAAGAAAAAAAAAAAAAAAAAAAAAAACACGCATCAGCTCCGCGCGCGCTTCAAATGTAATATATTATTGGGCTGCCAGTGCCAAACAAATATAAATAATATAATTAATAGTGTTCATAAATATATGCAACGACAATAATGTCAATATGCCAATGTGTTAATGTGTCGCAAATTTGCGAAATAAATACAGTTTAATAAATATTTGAATATTTCTAGCAGTGAATTATTAAATTAATTACTGCTTCTCAATTATATCGGTGAGTCTGTTCTGACTTAAATTGTTTAATTAATATTTTTCCATTGTTAAATTGTGTGTGTGTGTGTATGTGTGTCGAGCCGGCTGTCCTGCCGGTCTGCATGCATACACACACTCATACATACATGCATATATATAAATATAATAATGCGCATACATATTAGCTGAAATAAATCAAAATTAAATCAATTATACTTACCATCTGCCATAGCTAAAGAATTTTAATAAATAAAATAGGGAATTTTGTTCATTTAAATAAATTAATAATACATATGTATATAAAAAATCATATACATATACATACACTGAAATTGGCATTGGCTTGGCTGGCGTTGGCAACAAGGGCGACAGCGTCATTTATATAGCGTCCGTTAATATACTTTCCTTCACTCTGTCCTTTATCACTTTGTCGCGTGTCCGTTGTCCGCTTATTTTTCTCTGATATTTACATTATATTTACCCACTGTATGTTTACAATGCAGTAATCGGCAATTGCAGCACACACCATTTATACTGATGTCTACCATTACACATATTCAAGCATATTAAAAAACGATCTCTTCATTATGGTTTTGTTTTGTTTGTCTTTTTACCTGCTCACACCAATAGCGCATACATTCTTTCAGCTATTTCAGTCCCTCATAATAGAAATATGCTCTCTGCTGCTGTTGCTGATGCTGCTGCTGCTGCTGCTCTCTGCCTCTGCCTTTGCCTCTGCTACATTCCTTTTGTTTCTCATTTATTAAAATCAGTCTCAATTAGCTCTCCCATATGTTTAAACACGCATCAGCTCCGCGCGCGCTTCAAATGTAATATATAATTGGGCTGCCAGTGCCAAACAAATATAAATAATATAATTAATAGTGTTCATAAATATATGCAACGACAATAATGTCAATATGCCAATGTGTTAATGTGTCGCAAATTTGCGAAATAAATACAGTTTAATAAATATTTGAATATTTCTAGCAGTGAATTATTAAATTAATTACTGCTTCTCAATTATATCGGTGAGTCTGTTCTGACTTAAATTGTTTAATTAATATTTTTCCATTGTTAAATTGTATGTGTGTGTGTGTATGTGTGTCGAGCCGGCTGTCCTGCCGGTCTGCATGCATACACACACTCATACATACATGCATATATATAAATATAATAATGCGCATACATATTAGCTGAAATAAATCAAAATTAAATCAATTATACTTACCATCTGCCATAGCTAAAGAATTTTAATAAATAAAATAGGGAATTTTGTTCATTTAAATAAATTAATAATACATATGTATATAAAAAATCATATACATATACATACACTGAAATTGGCATTGGCTTGGCTGGCGTTGGCAACAAGGGCGACAGCGTCATTTATATAGCGTCCGTTAATATACTTTCCTTCACTCTGTCCTTTATCACTTTGTCGCGTGTCCGTTGTCCGCTTATTTTTCTCTGATATTTACATTATATTTACCCACTGTATGTTTACAATGCAGTGAACTGTCTGTCTAAAATCCATTTAAATGTTTTGAAATATAATTGGTCAGAGTCATGATTACTAATGCTGCAACATGTGTTTGTGTTGTAGTGGTCTTGACTCTTACGGATAGGAATACAACATGCATGCGGTTATCCGCACTTATGCACCCTTCCCCCCCCCTCCCCCCTCCCACACTCCTAAAAACCTATATAAAAACCTCCTAACTGAGAAATTCCCAGTATAAACAATAGAACTCTTTTAGAGTCACCCTTCCATCTGAAATAAATCCTGTGCTGCCAAATGCTAACCTGCTGTTGCTCCTAGCCCATATGAGGTATAGAACACTAGCGGATAGCATTTTTTAAACTAACTAACAATTCCTTTGAGAAACTCTGGCCTACGGGACAGAGTTTCTCAAAGAGATAGCTCCTCCCTTCCGCCTTATTTCCCTTACACTAATACATTATTACCACTTGTGTACTTTGGTCTTAAAAGGCTGAAATATGCAAGTTAGTCGTATTAAACAAAGGACTAAGTCCTAGTGAAAAATGAAATAATCTAAATGAATACTGTAATAAGCCAACTGAATTACTGAAATAAATAACATTGATGCCTAAAAAACACAACTGACTACATTAAATATTTACTTTGAATACACTTACGTTCAACTCTGAACACAATCAGTTGCAAAACTAGCAACTATTAATACTCAGTGATTGCTGGCCATTGCCTAATCTCAACCTATCTGAAATAAATCATAATGAGAGGCCTAGAGCCACATTCCTATGCCACTAACCCAATCAAAATAACCAGTGACACCCAAAAATCCACCCTACCTGAAATAAGCATTAAAATAAAAATAGTTAGACCAAGGAAGCCATACTAAAACACTGCTCTGCTGCCCAAGCATCAGTGCGGCGGTATGGCTGATCTGGCCTCTAGCCTTCCCAGTGCTGCCTGAAATACTCACGTGCTGACCCGATGCACTCCAAAACCTGATCCTAACACCAGGCTTTTGGGGAAGAAGTGGGTCTCATGTTACTAAACCCGTGATTGTTCTCCTGCAACCGACGGATAAAGCTCAAGCTAAGAGTTACATGCCGCGATAACCATCCGAATGGGCACCCGAAACCAAGAAAAAAAAAAAAGCGGGTCTGTTGTTTAAAAACTCCTAAAATATATATTCTATTCAATTCTGTCACCTCTTGGGAGGACTTCACTGTAATATCAGAATTAACATTGATAAGCATCGAAAAATCTGTGAAGAATATAAGCCTTAAAGTAATAATTCCTCGAGAGTCCCCCTCCCGGTCCACTAGCCCCAAAATGTACTCGTTTACGCTGCCATTAGTTGTCTGGTACACTGTGTCATCCATGGCCAATCTTTGTTAATAACTGAATACTAACTACATAAAACAACCATTAAAAACACAAACTAATTATTCTCTCTCCCCCTCCCGCAGCGCTCAATTATGGAAATATATATGGCATCCATGGGCCCTATTAGATCTTATGCTGCTATATTACTCTGCACTTATGCTCCAATACAATGCCGCTATCCAGGATCGGAAAACTACTCTAGAAGGATGCCTCCAAAATTCCTCATACTCTATTATACAATAAATAACAATTAAAATACTAACTAACTAAAGCACGGCCATGAGCATGAAAACACACAGTTAAACTAGATTTATAAAGTAATAATTCAATTAATTGCTTTTGTACAATACCTTCAGGAGTCACTTGTCTTCCTAAAATTCAAATTAAATATAAATACTCCTCAAATTATCTAATTACTTTCAATTTCATCTAAAAGACGAATATTAATGGTTAAATTAAATCATTAATCAAGCAAAGAAACAATAATATTAATGAAGTACAAAAGTATAATTTTTCTCGAGTATTCACAGCATACCTAGCTCTATAAAATAATAATTCAATTAAAAATAATCCTATATCATTAGTCAAGCAAAGTAACAATAATATTAGCTAAAAGCAATAGTACAATTTTCGTAAATTCAGGAGTCACTCTGACTTCCCCCAATCTAAATTAAAATAAAAAGCTGCTTTAAATTAATCATCCTTCATTTATTCCCAAGTTTCCCTTCTATCTAACTACATAATTGATTTAATTATGTAACTACTATAATTATTAATTGAAAACAACAAAAATACAAAAGCCTAATTTCTCTGTTTATATATCTCTCCTAGTACCCACAGTTTATCTAGCCACATAAAATAATAATTTAATTAAACCAGCTTTGTACAACTTCTTCAGGAGTCTCTCTGACTTCCGTTAATCCAATATAAAGACATTTCAAGTTATTCTTCCATACTATCGCCTACCAAGTTACCCTGGTACCTAAATTACAGAATCAAAATATTATTTTAAATATTATTTCAATAATTAATCAATTGCAACAAAAGTACAAAAGCTTTACTTCACTACATACAAATAACTTCTACAAATTGCTCTCTCAAAAGGTGACAACACAATCCTGAATGCAATTACTCGCGTTGGGGTAACATGCCTATGATGATAATTAGCCTCTGGCTATACTTAATTCTGAGGCTTCCTTGCAAGGAGCTATCCTCTAAGCAGGGATGCTCTGGCGCAGGTCTGTTGTTTAAAAACTCCTAAAATATATATTCTATTCAAATCTGTCACCTCTTGGGAGGACTTCACTGTAATATCAGAATTAACATTGATAAGCATCGAAAAATCTGAGAAGAATATAAGCCTTAAAGTAATAATTCCTCGAGAGACCCCCTCCCGGTCCACTAGCCCCAAAATGTACTCGTTTACGCTGCCATTAGTTGTCTGGTACACTGTGTCATCCATGGCCAATCTTTGTTAATAACTGAATACTAACTACATAAAACAACCATTAAAAACACAAACTAATTATTCTCTCTCCCCCTCCCGCAGCGTTCAATTATGGAAATATATATGGCATCCATGGGCCCTATTAGATCTTATGCTGCTATATTACTCTGCACTTATGCTCCAATACAATTCCGCTATCCAGGATCGGAAAACTACTCTAGAAGGATGCCTCCAAAATTCCTCATACTCTATTATACAATAAACCAACAATTAAAATACTAACTAAATTAAGTATGGCCATGAGCATGAGAACACACAGTGCAATTAGATTTATAAAGTAATAATTCAATTTAATAGCTTTCGAACTATACCTTCAGGAGTCACTTGTCTTCCTATAACTCAAACTAAATTTAAATACTCCTTAAATTATCTAATTACTCTCAATTCCATCTAAAAGACGAATATTAATGGTTAAATTAAATCATTAACCAAGCAAAGAAACAATAATATTAGCTAAGAACAATAGTACAATTTTTAGAATTCACAGCTTACCTAGCTCAATAAAATAATAATTTAATTAAAAAATTCTTTAGTGCCTTCAGGAGTCACTCTGACTTCCCTTAATCCAATTTAAAAAAATCTTTAAATTACTCATTCTTCACTGATTTCCAAGTTACACTGTTACCAAATTACATAATCTTTACTATTCACCATTTCATCATTATTACACTTTTCATCAATAATATACTTGTTAACCAAAACAATTATTCCACTTATAAATGAATTCTTACATAATACACACACTAATCAATCTAAATCATTTGGAACACTTAATCTACTTAACTTATCACACATCTGTAACTCATTAAACTCACATCCTCGGATCTTCACAATCATCTGGCTCACGTATCGTCATCAGCAACTTTGCTCCGTTTTCCGCAAAACTACTGCATTTTGCCCTCACGCTGTCCGCTGCCCATCATGGATCCTTCCTTCTGCCTCCGTCTTCAGTACGCTCCTGCTGCACGCCCATCTGCATACATATCTGCATAAAACAAAAATAAAATTCCTTAATTAACTTAATAATTTTTTTGTCATTTATACACATATACTTATTAATGCAATCATGCTTTACAACAATTTATAAACGACAGATTCATTCTGATAATTTAACTAATATAATTAACAATGGTAACCGTCCGGGAATTTTTTCCCATTAATCCCCCCGCCGCTTCATTTTTTCTTCATCCATCACACACTTCTGGACATTTCATCATTCTCTGCACATTAATTTTGGGACTCTTGGAATCCTGCCAAGCGATTCATCATCAATCAATTTCACACTCATATTCATACATTACATCACATCTTTACACATATTTAAAAATTGTACAAATCTTTTTAACTTGGATAACTTATTTTCCCCGCTGCCAACCATAGCATATCGTTTGCTTACTCCGCTTATACTGATTTCGTTGACAAGGATTCATCTTCCTGCGCAATCACACCTCCTGTATTCGGACGCAAATTACACTTATGGATTGTTTACCTGTCTACCATCATAATTCTGGATTTTATATTTAATTCAAGTAATGTATCTTGCTGCCACACTCACTCAAAGGATTTGTCATTTACACATAACATCTTCTCCTCTTTAAATTATCTATCCGCAATATTACACAAAACACACATCACATTATATCATATTAAAGCTGCCCAATTTAATTCATACAATTCTTAACCAATGTCCAATAAATTTACAAAATCTCATATTAACTAATAAATTACCCAATCACTCATAAAAGTTTATATACATTACTTGTTCCAACATACACACTCCAATTTAATTCATTCTACTAAATAGATTAATACGCTTATTTATAAACAATAACAAACAAATAATTTACCCATAATTTATTTTCAATATAAATTCTATAATCCTACTCATATAATACAATATATAATAACACACACACTCGCTTTCATGTATTAATTTCTTAAATTTCACACAACAAATTCACAAATAATCTACATAACTTATTTATACATAACTTGAACCCAATATACATATCTTAATTCAAATTATAATCTTTAAACAAATATTTGATTTTTTCTTCCATTTATAAATTTATTAAAATAATACCATATAACAAATTAAATCCATAAAGAAACTATATAATTTGCTACACGAATAAAGCATTACACAATTCATAACTCGTATTCCCGTTTTTCATAAATTACCCACAACCAATTTACAAATAATCAATATTAATTCAATAACTTATAACAACTTAAGCTAGAAATTCATACCAATCTTACACCGGATCCCTCCGCATTCATCCTCCACTTATTCACCCACACAACAGTACTTCATTTACCATCTTCACGTCGCACGCAATTTACTCATCTCTACACATCTACGAATACACATCCTCCCGGCACACCCTTCTATTAAGCATTTTCACTAATTTCTTCTAAATCTTCTTTTCACCGGATTGGACCACCATTTGCCATCGCTCTTCTGTCGCCTTATGGATTTTCCTGTATCATTCTTCATTCGCCATACCGGCTCTTGGCTCTGTATAATCCCGCCCACTGCATTTGTTCCTGCGCCATATTCTTATTATATACTTTTCATAATATTGTTTTTTACTTACCAAATCTACACGATTCCAAATATTATCTTTCAAAATTGTTAAATTATCATTCATTTTTGTTAAATCTAATTTTATTCACACATCATTTTTTACCTACCAAATCTACACGATTTCAAATATTATTTCTTTCATAATTGTTAAAATTATCATTCATTTATTGTCAAATTTTCTTATTTACATATTATTTATATACTCTTCATAATATTATTTTTACATACCTAATCTACACGATTTCAAATATTATTTCTTTCAAAATTATTAAATTTCATTCATTGTTAAATTTTCTTATTTACATATTATTTATATACTTTTCATAATATTGTCTTTTATCTACCAAATCCACACGATTCCAAACATTATTTCTTTCAAAATTGTCAAATTTTCATTCATTTATTGTTAATTTAATCATTTACATATTACCTTGTATTACTATTATTCAATTTGTTTCTTCTAATTTTTAAATAACATGTATTACCACCTAAGCTTACAACAATCTTTACATTATATCACTTACATGGTGCCCCTTTGAGGGAGGGGGCTCCTTATCATCATAGCTCCGGCTTTTTTCCCGCTTTCCCTCCATCTTATCAACCTGGAAGGATCTAGGCGCTCTGCTTGCGCTGTTGCCTCCTCTCGTCTCAAGCACACAAAGACCTGTAATGGATTAGTCATAAGATTTATATTTTAAGTAACTGTTGTACCCATTTACCTGGCCTGTGCGTCACAATAAAGAATGTATATATAAAAAATTTTGCTCCGTACTGATACACCAAATAATCATAGAAGAATAATTTTCTACAGAATTAAATCTGTAATAATTGCTGTGTGTTGCTGCGTTTTTATTCTCCGGGTGATCTTGCGCGCCTGGTGCTGTGTTTCCTTTGTGGGGACCGTGTCTGCCTAGTCGCGGTGCCCAGACGTGTTGGCTGTTTTCAGCTGCCTGTCTGTGCTGCTGGCCGTTTGTGTGTTGGCCACGTGTCCCTTTACTTCAGATTCACTGTACTAGTGTTGGTAGGATTACGTGGTCAGAGTGCGTGACTGTACCAGCACTTAACCTTGCTCCGTTTGACCTTCAGTTGTCATTTGACCTTCAATTGACTTTCACCTGAACTTGATTCATAATAATTTTTTATTTTTCTCTTTTCTGCTTAATAGATTGGCATCCGGCTTTTCGTGCGCTTTGGGCTGCCTGTGTGGGGGGATCCTTTCTGCCGGATTTTTCCTGGCCGTGACTGGTTTTTGGGCGCTTCAGTGTGTTGATGTATGGTATTGACTCCTCAGCTTAGAGAGTTGGATCTTATGTGCACATGCTGGTAGAGTTCTGACTTTGACGCGTGTACGGGCTCGGTAGGAGAATATTTTTCCGCACAGTGTGGCTTTTTGGTATCGTGATTATGCCGCTGTGTCGGTTTATTTATGCAATTTATTTCATATTTAAACAAACTATAAAATAACTCGACTATAAACTTATTATTTCGTACAATTTTCTCTTTTCATAATGAATCAAGAAAAATATACACTGGTCACTGCTAAACCCAAAAGAAGCCCTAATCGGCCTCAATTGGTTACTTCAAATGTTCTGCTTAGTGGAGGCTCTACTAAGCCTGCAACTCTCTCATCATCTCCAAAGGAGGATAATCGCAAAAATGAACCATCTTGTTCCACTCCCAAAACGGATTCTCATCCTGCTATCAACTCGTCTACAGTTACACGTCGTTCTGTAAACGCACAACTTTCGGCTCAACCTAATAACTCTTCTGTTAAGGCGACCGCAGCATCAGGCAATAATGCGGCTGCACTTTATATGCGCGCAAATACTACTCACATTTCTCCTAAAACCAGACGAGTTCGCGCCAGTGTTGCTGTGCGGCGCATATCTTCCTCAGCGCGTACTGCCCAGAACGATGTGCAGAGGCTGGATGCCCACGACTCCCTAAATCCTGACTTAATTGAGCTCGTTAGTGATGAGGGTGATATGTCCGGCGACTTATCTCCTGGAGAAGATGCAACGGTTCTTCCAGCTTCACCACAACCAAACCAATTACTGTCCTCTTTCACATCTGATCACGGAAACTTGTCAGCTGTGGCTCCCTTGGATTCTGTGGCTCCTACTGCTCAACAAGCAAGTAATTCAATGGATCAGGGTAAGCCTGTACTTTTTCATATTACGTCTGGTAAACCACCCCCAATTCAAGTTGAGTGCGAGGATGCCTCTAATTTATTGTCCTCACTGTCCACTGTAGTTCAACCAGAACATTTTTTGTTAAAAATGGGTGCCCCTGGCAGCGTGTGGATTCACGCTAAGATCCCTGAATCCTATCGTCTAATTATCCAGCATCTTGATGAACATGATGCCAGATATCATACTCACCAACCGAAAGAACTCAGGCCCCTACGCGTTTATATTAGGGGGTTACCTCGCTCCACTTCTACGGATTTTATTAAAAATTCGCTCATAAATCAGGGCTTTGATGTGGTGAGCGTCCACAATCCCACTTTTAAAGACAAACGTAATCCAGATTCTGCGGCTAAATATTCGCCTAACGCCTTGTATGTTAACTTAATCAATACTCCCAAAAATGAGAAAATATTCCTTGTTAAGCATATTGGAAATTTCATAGTTAATGTTGAGGCAACTGTCAGAAACACTAGCATTCCGCAATGTAAAAGATGTCAGAAATTTGAACATACTGCCAAATTTTGTAAACACAATCCTAAGTGTGTCAAATGTGGTAAAGACCATCTTTCCTCTTCCTGCACTAAGCCTCCTGACACGGATGCCACGTGCGCCAACTGCAACGGCTCTCACACTGCCAGTTATAATGGTTGCCCAGTTTTGGCCGCCATTAGGGCTCGACGTAACAAAACTCACCAACTTCCGGCTCGTACGCTCGCAAAACAGCTTGCGTCTGTCCCAACTGATCGAGAAAATTTTCCTCCTCTTCCTATACCGTCCACAGTCAGAAAAAATCCCCAAGCGACTGATGCTTCTTTTAACACCCAGTTCGCAAATTTTGTTTCGAATAATCTCCCATCTGCTTCTTCTGTTTTAACTTCTCCTCCAGCTACAAATGCACCTCCTTCTGGCGACAAACAGGCCAAATCCAATCCTCCGCCGAGATCATATGCTGATATGGTGCGATCACTCAGTAACAAATATATTCTTGCTGACGTTCCATTTCAATGGAAAGGCCAGAAATTCCCCAGAATTATTGGCAAAATTCCTGTTGACTCTTCAAACCCCGACACAGTTACACATCAGAGCCCCACAGTTTATAGGGTTCCTTCACAAACTGACGCTCAATACATGTCTAGTCTTCCTGACAAGGAATATCGAACCTTTGTCTCCAACACGTTGGACTATCTTCAATTTCAAATTACTACGTTTCAATCTCAACTAACGGCCTCCTTTTCCAGGATGGAGCAGCTCGTTTCACTTTTACTTCCCTCCAAACCAAATGAGTGACACAATTAAAATATCAATTTGGAACGCTAATGGCATACGCCATAAACTTCATGATATAGAACTCTTTCTTAGAAGCAACAACATCGATATAATGTTAATCTCGGAGACTAAACTCTCCCCAAATATTTCTATTTCAATTCCTGGTTTTAAGTTTCTCTTTTGTTATAACACTCATACTCGCCCCGTTTCTGGAGGTTCTGCAATCATAATCTCTGATAGAATTCCCTTTCAGCCCCTTCCTTTTATTTCTGAAGACTACGCTCATATTTGCCGCATGGCGATAAACACCTTTATCGGCCCTATCACTATCTCAGCATGCTACTGGCCACGAAATCAAATGGTCTCTCATTCATTTTTCTCCCAACTCTTTGATCAGCTTGGTGATAGATTCCTCGTGGGTGGTGACTGGAATGCCAAGCATCGCTTGTGGGGTAACTTTAGGAGCTGCCCTCGCGGTCTTGCCCTTGCTGATTCTATTCTATCTTCTAGCACTATTAATATACTTTCTACTGCCGAACCTACTCATTTCCCGCGCAGTGGCTTTACACCATCTGTGCTCGATTTTGCAGTAACTAAAAATATTCCTCACTCTCTAATGAATATTTCTCGCCTTTTTGACCTAACAAGCGATCATGTTCCTTTAATTATTACACTTAATTTTGGCCTCTCTGCAATTTTTTCCCCCTCCGTTTCTCCATCATCTACCAACTCAATTTTATTTACCAAATACACCAACATACAACTGTTCAAAACTCACTTTAGCAACAGCATTAATCTAAATATGGACATCGATTCCACCGATGACATAGATGATGCTATTGATTTATTCACTGCCAAACTACGCACTTCTGCCATTGCAGCTACTCCGTCTACCAACTCACCATTCTTCCATCGCTCCCCATTTTACCGACCTCCTTTAAAAGCTGAAGCCCTTGAGCTTGCCCGCCTCAAGCGACAACTTCGTAAGCTATATATTCGCACCCGTTCCCCAATACACAAATCTGACTGGCAATTTGTGTCACGCATTTTGTCCAATTTTCTCAAACGTATTCGTTCGGCACACTTTAATTTCATACTGCAGAATGCTGACCCTACTAAAAAAGGTGGCTTTAATTTATGGCGTGCTACGAAACACCTCAAATCCCAGCCACATATGGTGGCCCCCATCAAGGATTCTGCAGGAAACTGGTGTACTACTCCTCTAGAAGTTGCGGAAGCGTTCGCAAATGAATTAGAGTCTCGTTTCACCCCTTTGGACTTTGCTTCTGAGGCCCAAACTCAACGTGTGACTGCGGCACTTAATGACAACTCAAACGAAGTTTTACCACTTACTCCTATTCGTCACGTCAGTCCATCCGAATTAGTTAATCATATAGCCAACTTAAAAATTAAAAAAGCCCCTGGCTTAGATAACATCTCAAACCGGGTTTTGCGCTGCCTTCCCCACCGTGCCATCATGTTTCTAGTAAAACTTTTTAATGTCATGCTGCGGCTGCGTTATTTTCCAAAACAATGGAAATGCGCGGCTGTCAGCATGATTCCTAAATCTGGTCGCTCTTTAAGCCAACTAAAGGACTATAGACCCATTAGTCTTCTATCGGCTCTTTCCAAACTTTTTGAAATCGTTATGTCCGTCCGTCTAAATGATATTCTTGAACTTAGTGACATTATACCCGATCACCAATTTGGATTCCGTAGGGAACACAGTACCATTCAACAGGTTCACCGCATTGTTAACCATGTGCACCTCACTTTCTACAACAATCAATTCACCTCGGCCGTTTTCCTGGACATCGAACAGGCTTTCGACCGAGTGTGGCATGACGGCCTCCTCTTCAAGCTTAAAGCATTTTTATCTCAGCCATTGTATGAGCTATTCAAATCCTATTTGTCTAATCGCTCCTTTTGTGTCAAGGAGAGGGGCATTCTATCGTCAGTGCGTCCAATTAGAGCTGGTGTCCCCCAGGGAAGCGTTCTCGCACCCACTCTTTACAACATATTCGTTAGTGATATGCCAACTCCTAGCTTTCCCAGATTTTCCCATAGTAGAGCCCTTATTGCCACTTATGCTGATGACACCGCTATTCTTTTTAGTCACACAAACTCCTCTGTATGTACCAATATGATGAGCTGTTTCTTAATCACTTTTTCTGACTGGGCAAAATCCTGGAATATAAAAATCAATAGTAGTAAATCCTCCCATCTAGCATTTACACGACGGAGTGATAACATACCCAATGTTAAATTGGACAATGTGGTCATTCCCCGTAAATCCATCGTGAAATATCTAGGATTACACCTGGATAGAAAATTGCTTTGGCATAGTCACATTCGTTCAGTGAAATTCTCACTTATCTCTAAAATCCGCAAATACAGTTGGCTCTTAAACTCTCGTTCTCGCTTAAGCACACGTAACAAACTTTTAATCTACAATCAAATTATTGCGCCCATTTTCCGGTATGGTATAGAATTGTGGGGATGTGCTGCTGATGTGCACATTCGTATAATTCAAATAATCCAGAATAAAATTCTGCGCCTCTGTACCAACGCTATTCCTTTTGTAAGGAACTCACACATTCATGCTGCCTTTAATATTGCTTCGGTATGGGACCAGATCAACCTTCATTCCAGCAGGTATAAGGATAAAATCCAATCGCATGATAATCCTCTTGTACGTAATCTATTTTCCACATTTATAGGAGGTGTCTTTCCTAATCGATATCGTCCACACGATCTCCCAAATAGAATCCCTCCCTCTGACAAATATTAGCTCGTTACCATTTTCATAAAGTCAATGAAAAATAATATAAAATAAATTAAATGTAAATTCTCTTCCCAATGGATTTTATTTTTATTTCCTTTATTCTTACCTTAAATTTTCAATAAGTGAAAACATTCATCTGAATCATTCATTTTTGTTAATTTCCTATTGAAATTAGTTCTTGCCTATAAATTGTTATTCTTCTTAGCCAATTGCACATTTTTCCATTCCCACGTTTATAGATCTACTACTTAAACTAAACGGCTACTACATAATGTACACGTCGCTCTCCCACAATTCATAGCCACAAAGTTCTCTTTAAGTTACACAGCAACATTGTGCTTACTTATACATATACACCGCCCATTTGTGCAGTATATCTGTCCTCTTTTCAGAATGGTTTTTTCTCTCTTTCTCTCGATTTGAATTTATTTTTCCCCTTTTTTTAGCAGGTGCGTTACTGCTGCCAGAGGCTATACTTGAATTTTTTTCACTCCAAGCCTTTATCTGCAAACAAACTGTTGTGTCAAGGAGCGTTTTCCTTGCCAACATGAAACTTCAGGTCTGGGCGGTGTGTGAATTAATTTAAACATAGATAACAATGCAATTGACACATAACCAAATGACTTGTACGCGATAGACAGTGGTTCTTCTTCAAGAGTTGATTACAAACTGTTTATTGGTATTTTCGTACTGATGCTTTAGAGTTCAACTTACAGTGTGGTGAATTTAAGTGTAAGAATGTAGGACGTACAAATAATAAAGAGGGAAGTGATATTTGCAGTTGCGAGGGTTAATTGACTGATTGTGACATGAGAATATTTCCAATAGATATTGACAATTATTCTAGTATAATAGGGTTTAGTAATTATAAGGTTATTTAACTGCGAGTGTGGCTAGTTTGACCCAACATCCCGGCCCCTTTGAAAGGACCCTTTCAACAAGCAGGTAGTATCGCTAGTTTGTGTATGGGTCTGCAGCATGTTCCAGTGGCAGTGCGGAGGTGCACCACCCGAATTCGTCCATCTCTTCCGATCACGGTTGACTCAACGCGACCCAATTTCCATCGAAGCGGTGGCAGATTGTCTTCGTGTACAACTACCAACGTTCCTTCAGTTAAGTTCGGTGACGTTGATGTCCACTTAGTACGAGCTCGTAGCTCGTTTATGTAGTCGGCGTTCCAGCGTTTCCAAAATCGTTGCTTAATAGCGGTCATCATGTCATACCGATCCAAATTAGACAAGTTGCATGGTTCTAATGATCTTTCAGGCAATGAGCGGAGTGAGTCTCCGACCAAGAAATGTCCGGCAGTCAGTGCGCTGTAATCGTTTGGATCTGATGACAGCGGCGACAGAGGGCGCGAGTTGAGGATGGCTTCGATTTCCACAACGACGGTGCTCAGCTCTTCGAATGTGAACCTCGTATTCGCCAATGTGCGGTTTAGAAGACCCTTGGCGCTCTTCACTGCAGCTTCCCAAAGGCCGCCAAAATGGGGTGCCCTGGGTGGAATAAAATGAAAATTAATAAAGTCCGACGCACAAAATTGTTGAATTTCCGTTTGAGTCTCCTTCTTAAACATGAATTTCTTTAATTCATGTAACTGGTTAGAAGCTCCGACAAAATTAGTAGCGTTGTCGCAAAATATATCTGTTGGCATTTTGCGTCGTCCTCCCATTCGTTTCAAGGCATTCATAAACGACTTGGTTGACAAATCTGATACTAGTTCGATGTGAACAGCCTTTGTGAGAAGGCAGACGAATATGGCTATATATGATTTGGTAGGACCCTTTCCTCGAATTCGAACATATGTATTGACAGGTCCACAAAAATCGATCCCACAGCGTTCAAATGGGAAACCAGGTATGAGACGTGTCGGTGGCAGCGATCCCATAATTTGCTGTAATAATTTGGGCCTGTAGCGAACGCAATGGATGCAGGAACGGACGATGCGCCGAGCCAAGTCTCTAGCGTTGACAATCCAGTGCTCCAAGCGAACTAGCGCGACTAATGCCTTAGGGCCCGCATGAAAATTCTGAATATGCAGATGACGAACATAGTTCCGAACGAAATGCGAACTACTGGGCAGCAGCAATGGATGCTTTTGTCTATCTGGTAGCTCCGAATAGTCCAGTCGCCCACCAACCTTGATCAGCTCAAAGCTACTCGACGAATCTAAAAAAGGAGTGAGAAATTTCAAGTTGTTTTTTAATGGTTTCTGTTTCCGAAGTGCGAGAATATCATTTGCGAAATGAGTTTGTTGAATGTTCCAAATTATGCAGTTCGACGCGAATCGAAGTTCTTCTGGCGAGAGTACAATTGTCGATGCTATTGGTTGCTTTCTGCATTTCTTTGTGAATCTAATCATCCAAGCGATGAGACGAATAGTGCGAGTATGTGAGCTTATTTTATCGATGACCTCCAGTATGTAGTTTGTGTCCCTTATAGCGGTAAACACTGTTTTGCGCTTCTCCGAGTTAACAATATTTATGTCGACATCAAATGATTTCCTTTTGGTTGGCCATTGTGACGGATGGTCGCGTAAGAATGCGGGACCAGTGAACCATATTGAGGCTCTCAATTCTTCAACGCGGCAGCCTCGAGATATAAGATCAGCTGGATTGTGATGAGTCGAAACGTAGCGCCAAATACCATCCGAAGTCAATTCCTGAATGTCAGATACTCTGTTTCCCACAAACGTGGACAAAGTAGTTGAGTGTTGTTGCAGCCAATACAAAACGAGTTGGGAGTCACACCAAAAGTATGATGTAATGGTTCGATGTTTAAATATGCTATTTGTCTTGCTGTACAATTCAGCTAACAAGTGAGCACCACATAGTTCCAGTTTTGGAAGCGACTGCTTTTTCACTGGTGCTACTCTTGATTTTGAAGTCATCAAGTGCACGTTAATGTGTCCATTTGCGTCTTCCGTGCGCATGTACAAGCAGCAACCATATGCTCTGATTGATGCATCACAAAAGCCATGTAACTGAATGCTGCAAGGGCTTGGTTGCAGACAATATCGAGGAACAGTTAGCGACGAGACCGAGTTCAGGGACTGTAAGCATTTAATCCAAGAATTAAGTAAGGGTTGTGGGACTGACTCATCCCAGTCGAGTTTCAGAAGCCATAGTTCCTGAAGGATAATTTTAGATATTACGACGAGTGGGGACAATAGGCCGATCGGGTCAAAAAGCGATGATGCGGTAGCTAAAATTGTCCGTTTTGTAGCAGTGGTATACACTTCCTTGGGCCGAAAGGTAAAACTGAACGCATCATCTTGCTGATGCCAAGTTACACCAAGTGTACTACTTACGAAGTTTTCGGAGATGGTTATCTCTTTAGTAGTTTGGTCTTCCATAAGTTCTTGAAGATTTGAGTGCCATTTGCATAGGGGAAAATGTCCACGACTGAGTATTTCAGTAATCTCCCGTTTCAGTGTTTGCACGGCATCGATGTCGTCTGCTCCACATAGCAGATCATCCACGTAAAATGACGACTTGACAGCAGCAGCTCCAACAGGCAACTCGTTTTCACATTCATCCGCTAGATACTGTAAACTACGAGTTGCGAGATATGGCGCTGACGCCGTCCCATACGTAACTGTGTTGAGCTGGAAAGTTTGTAACTCCTCATCTGGACAGGCTCGCCAAAAGATATACTGAAACCTTCTATCATTTTTGGTAACGAGTACTTGCCTGTACATTTTTGTAACATCAGCTGTGATGGCGAACCGATGCATCCGAAACCGTAGCAGCTGCATGTAGAGCTCATCTTGAATGGTAGGGCCGATCAAAAGCAAGTCATTAAGCGATTTTTGAGAGGTCGTACGACATGATGCATCGAAGACGACTCTGAGCTTCGTTGATGAGCTGCTCGGTTTGAGTACAAAATGATGTGGAATGTAATAGTGCGGTTCCTTTAGATTTGGGTTCTGTACGCGCGACATATGACCAAGATCTTCATATTCTTGCATGAAGGATATGTACTGTGAGCGGATATCGGGTAGACGCGACAGACGTCTTTCAATGGCGAAAAATCTATTTCGAGCTGTTTCGAAAGAGCTTCCAAGGCAATTTGGATTCTCCTTAAAGGGCAGGCTGACGATAACGCGTCCAATAGCATCCTTATGTGTGGTGGCTACAAAATGGTCTTCGCAGCGACGATGAATTGGGTGAAGCTCCTTAATCGGGCGTTCGATAGACTCAATTTTCCATAAGTGTTGCAAGTGTTTATCTATCGAGTCCTCAACTGTGGCCAAGCACAATGGTGGTCGTTGGCTACGTTGATGCTGATATTTGCCGGAGATGACCCAACCAAACAGAGTCTTCTGCAGAGTGGGTAAATTTGGTCCGATACGAATTTGACCAATAGCAAGCGCTTCAAAGAATGCTTCAGTTCCCAACAGCAAGTCGATACGTCGAGACTTAAAGAAAGTATCGTCTGCCAACGGTGCATTAGCAGGCAAATTCCAACTTGAGATGTCGATCTCGGCGTCAGGCTGGTACGCAATGTGCGACGTAATTCCGAACTGCAGCGTCAACTGATAATTCGATGTTCGTGATTTGATTGATGTTGTTGTACGAGCCTTGAGATTAGTTAGGGAGTCACCGATACTACGGATCCCGATGTGATGCCTTTCTCGATGCAAGCGAAGTTTTTGGGCGAAGTGTTCAGTTATGAAGTTAACCTGAGAACATGAATCTAGCAGCGCTCTCCCAAGCTTGTATTCACCTGATGAATCCTTGACCAAAACCATAGCAGTTGCCAATAGAATCTGATCACCAGGAGAAATTTCCATGTGAGAATGTGAGGGCAGCTTGAGCCTGGTGAAACGCGTCGTTTGGTGCAGCTGATGCTTGCGTGAACGATGTTTGCGAGAGTTGCGATGGTTGTCCATGATGTAGATGAATGGTGCCCTCTATTACAAGTGCGGCAACGATAAGTCGATGGACATTGTGCCATTTTATGTCCACTTCCGAGGCAGTTGATGCAAAGTCCAAGTCTTTTGACCTTGTCGAAACGTTGGTTGCTATTCATGGCCCTGAACTGGGCACAGTTGTTAATTTTGTGAGCAGGGCTAGAACAGAGTATACAAGATGCATTAGTGATAGCAAAGGTTGAGCTATTAACACGAGTTGTGGATTTGTTATTGTCGAACTTGCGCTGAAGAGAGGTTCCTGATGACTGTAGAAACTGACAATGGCGTTCTAAAAGCTGTGTGCATGTAGACCAGCAGGGCAGTGTCTTGTAGTCCAGCGATTCATTCCATTTGCTTCGAGTTTGCTGATCACATTTGTCAATGACAATATATATGAGCATGGCTTGGACAATATTAGTTGAATTGCCAATGGACTCCAACGAACTAAATATTGCGGATGCCTTATCCACTAGGCTACGAAGCTGTTGACTGTTTGCCTTTTCAACTGGCTGTAGCGCAAACAATGCGGCAATACTTTCTAAAAATATGAGAGTGGGATTATCAAACCGTTCTTTAAGCCTTCCCAGGGCTTTAGGATAATTTGCACTCGTAACTTGAAATGCCTTTATTGTTTCTAATGCCGGTCCCTTTAGACAGGACAGCAAGTAATTGAACTTTTCTATATTTGATAGCCCAGACTCACGTGCAATTATTTGTTCAAACGAATTGATGAAATTGCTGTAATTGGCGTAATTTCCATCGAATGTCGGTAGCGACAGCCTTGGCAGCGACGACGACTTTATGGTTGCTACCGGCGGTTCTGAATCCGAGGGCAGCACAGTGGTATTTAATTCTCCTCCAAGCTGCTCCTTAATGCACAGCTTGATCTCCACGTATGTGTCTTCCATATCTGCGCGACCATTATCGGTAGGGTCCAAGTTTTCAATATCAGTTTGCACAGTTAAAGCCATTTTAAAATATGACTCTAATATACCCAAGCGACATTGCAATTCATCATTGGACAGTTTAGGTTTACACTCATCCTTTATTTCAACCAAAGACCTTATGCGAGATATATTACGTTTAATATTACCTCTCTTGGCCTTAAGTTCTTCGATCGACATATTGCTGAACAAATTAAATTGAACAAAACGCGAATTAAATAATTGTTAATGCAGCAGCCAAAGACACCAACGCAGCTGATAGTGACGAATTAATGTGCGACGAAGTGAAGATTTTTACAGCGATTATTCGGTTGCCGACGAATAAACGATGTAAATTCCAATAAATGTTGCGTCTGCTGTCAAACAAAGGCAGCAGCAAAGCGAACGAGAGCGAAGTAGTTTCCTACTTCCAACAACGATAAGTGATGAAGCGACCAAATACGGTCCAAGTGACGATGAGCGAAGGCAGAAGCAAGGCGGACAAGAAAGAAGTAACGGCGCACTTCCAACAGCGAGTAATGTTGTCTTCGAGAAATAATGTGTATGCTTTGGACGAAAGCAGTAGCGAGGCGAATTAAGGCGAAGTCGTGCCGTACTTCCAACAATCGAAGTACAGTCCGGCAAGACTGATCCAAAAGATGGCGAGCGAAGTCCACAGCAAGGCGAATAGGAACGAAATAGCGGTGTACTTCCAACAACGATAAGTGATGTATGTATATGCCGGCAATTAGCTGTGTGCGTGTGTACAGCAACTGCAGCGAGATCGAAGCGACCAAAAAATGCGGAGAAACGCGTCAAGTCAATGCGAAGCTGAAGGCCACAAGTATTTATATGTAAATTACAAAATTTAAATTTCTTCGCAGTAAAATTCACACACGAGCCCCACGTTGGGCGCCAAAATGTTGTGTCAAGGAGCGTTTTCCTTGCCAACATGAAACTTCAGGTCTGGGCGGTGTGTGAATTAATTTAAACATAGATAACAATGCAATTGACACATAACCAAATGACTTGTACGCGATAGACAGTGGTTCTTCTTCAAGAGTTGATTACAAACTGTTTATTGGTATTTTCGTACTGATGCTTTAGAGTTCAACTTACAGTGTGGTGAATTTAAGTGTAAGAATGTAGGACGTACAATAATAAAGAGGGAAGTGATATTTGCAGTTGCGAGGGTTAATTGACTGATTGTGACATGAGAATATTTCCAATAGATATTGACAATTATTCTAGTATAATAGGGTTTAGTATTATAAGGTTATTTAACTGCGAGTGTGGCTAGTTTGACCCAACACAAACTGATCTTCATGCTGGTGTATGGAACGATGTTTATCCACTGGCATGGGAATATATCCTGCACAAATCTTACCTTCCTCTGCTGTTTATTTGTATTCATTTGTAATACTTTTGTCTATTAACTTGAATTCCAACTCTTTATCTTCACTTGTTCATCTTCCGTCGTACCTTGCAAGTCAACGGCTACTACATAATACTTTTTCGTTCCCTCACAATCCATAAGTATAATTTATTATTTGTTCTGCATTCTCCAGTTTATTTACTTTTTATATTTCTTTTCAAATCAATTAATTAATTTCACAATTATTAAATAATTCATTTTGTCGTTCCCTTTTTGCATTTTCATGCATTTACTTAATTCTGTAATAAAATAATTAAATTACTTATCTAAACTCATCCACATCAACTTTATGCCCATATTGTACATACTTACTTCCTCAGTAAGAAAATACATTTACACATGCGTCACTGACCTATGCAACTAAACCATACATACTTATTATTTTTCACAAAAGCTTATGGCTTAACGCTCGCAAAGGGCGTTCACCTACGTTACTAGCCTGCTCCGAACTACAGCTGTTTAAAATCGGCTCTCCCACAGCCTCTCTTGGTTGTATTATCTCTCTCACTCTCTTTCAACATACTGTTGTTCTTTCTTTCTTCCGTTGGTAACTCAGTACCATTTCCCCTCATTTACTTCTGTTAATTAATTGATTCGCATATTTATTTGTTTATACAACATTCTTAAGTTAACTTTTATTTGCACCAATTTATCCAGTAATTTATTCCTCTTGTCGTTTTCTTTATAAATTTTTCTTACTGAGCATAATAATCATGCCTCAATCTAATCTGTTCGTTTTACCTTTATTTTTTGCTAACGATGTGCTGCCTGTTGGCCGCTCGCATTTTTCTTCCATACTAATTTCCTTTCGTATGGGGGCACCTTTGTGCGGCACGTTTGCGCTTCGTTTGCAACAGTATTCCTCTGTTATGTACATTTTCTTCCAAATACTTTTATATTATTGGGGACTATGTTTCCGACCTGCTTGTTGACTGTGCACAACTTGTTTTTGGTCTCGAACTTTTCCTTCAATTTTTATTCATACATATTCATTAACTGCTTCTTTATGTGTGGCTTCAGCTGACTTGCGCTTGTATATGCTGACAATTTCAGCGATATGATATAAGCGCGTCTTGGCCTAGGCCACCAAAATTATTTCTACTCAAATTCTGGGTCTTTTGTGCTCTTACCTACCAATGTTGCTAACAATTTTCATCTCTGCTCTTTTCTATTCTCTATCCCTCTTTTCCTCGCCTTGAGTGAAATAATTTTGCTTTTGAGCCTTGCCTCCGTTACATCAACTTTGTTGCTTGATATAATTCGACTCAACTGCCTACTTAAGCCTCTCTCGCCTTCGTAGAGCTTTTCTATTTGCTAACGGCACTATTCCACTGGTGCACCCAGTATCCAGTATGGTGGTTGTCAGCAAAAACTTGTTCTTCAGTCGGGTTATTTGTACTGAATGGCATGCATGTGCTTTGCTCCGTACTGATACACCAAATAATCATAGAAGAATAATTTTCTACAGAATTAAATCTGTAATAATTGCTGTGTGTTGCTGCGTTTTTTTCTCCGGGTGATCTTGCGCGCCTGGTGCTGTGTTTCCTTTGTGGACCGTGTCTGCCTAGTCGCGGTGCCCAGACGTGTTGGCTGTTTACAGCTGCCTGTCTGCGCCACTGGCCGTTTGTGTGTTGGCCACGTGTCCCCTATCTTCGCTCTGCGCCTGTGCTGGTGGGATTGCCTGGTGTGAATGTGGTACATACATACTTTTCCTTCGGACACTCTATACTATCTGCTCCACAAATCCATGTTTATGGATTCTGGCCAGTATTTTGTCTTCACGCGCTTTGCAAACTCTATTTGGGCTGCCTACACTGATTGACTGCAAGTTTGGCTGCTTACTTTTACAGATAGCAAATACACTATCTCTGCTGCTTGCTGGCTCCCAATATTCTGATTGCCTTGGACATCTATGCACTATTTCCATTTGTGTTGTGCATTTATTTTGGAGTGCTGCACCACTGTACCTGCACTTACATGGAGCTGCAGCCATCACTTTTTCCCTGCACCGATGTCGCATCCTCATGTTATTATCATCTATATTCTGTACATAAATAAATATGCCCTCACGCTTTGGTTACTACCGTAATCTTTCGGCCTGGAACATCTGGATTTGCTTATTCTCGCCTCTCTGTTGGGTGTGCCGCAGCGTGGGACTCACTCTCAGCCGCCAATATTTAGCCACCCGTTTGAGTGCTAACTGTTTTCTCCATTGGATTGCTGTTTTCTCTACACCTATCTGCTATCTCTGCATTATTTGTGTTTTGTCAGTTACATGCTGGAACTCCAGGATTTGGACTTACTACGACAATTTTGGTATGAATCATAGCGAATAAAACATAAATAACTTTTCATAACTTTATTATTCATATAAATCAATTTTTTATAATTAACTTAGCGCATATGCATTTAATAATATTAACCAAACACCACTTAAATCACATTTATTCAAAATACATAATCTTTTACTATTCACCATTTCATCATTATTACACTTTTCATCATAATATACTTGTTAACCAATACAATTATTCCACTTATAAATGATTCTTACATAATACACACACTAATCAATCTAAATCATTTGGAACACTTAATCTACTTAACTTATCACACATCTGTAACTCATTAAACTCACATCCTCGGATCTTCACAATCATCTGGCTCACGTATCGTCGTCAGCAACTTTGCTCCGTTTTCCGCAAAACTACTGCATTTTGCCCTCACGCTGTCCGCTGCCCATCATGGATCCTTCCTTCTGCCTCCGTCTTCAGTACGCTCCTGCTGCACGCCCATCTGCATACATATCTGCATAAACAAAAATAAAATTCCTTATTAACTTAATAATTTTTTTGTCATTTATACACATATACTTATTAATGCAATCATGCTTTACAACAATTTATAAACGACAGATTCATTCTGATAATTTAACTAATATAATAACAATGGTAACCGTCCGGGAATTTTTTCCCATTATCCCCCGCCCGCTTCATTTTTTCTTCATCCATCACACACTTCTGGACATTTCATCATTCTCTGCACATTAATTTTGGGACTCTTGGAATCCTGCCAGCGATTCATCATCAATCAATTTCACACTCATATTCATACATTACATCACATCTTTACACATATTTAAAAATTGTACAAATCTTTTAACTTGGATAACTTATTTTCCCCGCTGCTGCCAACCATAGCATATCGTTTGCTTACTCCGCTTATACTGATTTCGTTGACAAGGATTCATCTTCCTGCGCAATCACACCCTCCTGTATTCGGACGCAAATTACACTTATGGATTGTTTACCTGTCTACCATCATAATTCTGGATTTTATATTTAATTCAAGTAATGTATCTTGCTGCCACACTCACTCTCAAAGGATTTGTCATTTACACATAACATCTTCTCCTCTTTAAATTATCTATCCGCATATTACACAAAACACACATCACATTATATCATATTAAAGCTGCCCAATTTAATTCATACAATTCTTAACCAATGTCCAATAAATTTACAAAATCTTATTAACTAATAATTAAAACAATCACTCATAAAAGTTTATATACATTACTTGTTCCAACATACACACTCCAATTTAATTCATTCTACTAAATAGATTAATACGCTTATTTATAAACAATAACAAACAAATAATTTACCCATAATTATTTTCAATATAAATTCTATAATCCACTCATATAATACAATATATAATAACACACACACTCGCTTTCATGTATTAATTTCTTAAATTTCACACAACAAATTCACAAATAATCTACATAACTTATTTATACATAACTTGAACCCAATATACATATCTTAATTCAAATTATAATCTTTAAACAAATATTTGATTTTTTCTTTCATTTATAAATTATTAAAATAATACCATATAACAAATTAAATCCATAACAAACTATATTCTACACGATAATTACACAATTCATACTCGTATTCCCTTTTTCATAATTACCCACAACCAATTTACAAATAATCATATTAATTCAATAACTTATAACAACTTAAGCTAGAATTCATAATACACCTTTACTATCCACCCAGACAAATTTACAACCATCAATATTACCTCACACAATACACCACATTAATTTCATACTACACCTTCCCTCCGCATTCATCCTCCACTTATTCACCCACCCAATTACTCATTTACCATCTTCACGTCGCACGCAATTTACTCATCTCTACGATCTATAATACACATCCTCCCGGCACACCCTTCTATTAAGCATTTTCAATATTTCTTCTAAATATCTTCTTTTCACCGGATTGGACCACCATTTGCCATCGCTTTCTTCTGTCGCCTTATGGATTTTCCTGCATCATTCTTCATTCGCCATACCGGCTCTTGGCTCTGTATATCCCGCCCACTGCATTTGTTCCTGCGCCATATTCTTATTATATACTTTTCATAATATTGTTTTTTACCTACCAAATCTCCACGATTCCAAATATTATCTTTCAAAATTGTTAATTATCATTCATTTTTGTTAAATCTAATTTTATTCACACATCATTTTTACCTACCAATCTACATGATTTCAAATATTATTTCTTATCTTTCATAATTGTTAAAATTATCATTCATTTATTGTCAAATTTTCTTATTTACATATTATTATATATACTCTTCATAATATTATTTTTACATACCTAATCTACACGATTTCAAATATTATTTTTTTCAAAATTATTAAATTTCATTCATTGTTAAATTTTCCTATTTACATATTATTTATATTCTTTTCATAATATTGTTTTTTATCTAACCAAATCCACACGATTCCAACATTATTTCTTTCAAAATTGTCAATTTTCATTCATTTATTGTTAATTTAATCATTTACATATTACCTTGTATTACTATTATTCAATTTGTTTTCTTCTAATTTTTAAATAACATGTATTACCACCTAAGCTTACAACAATCTTTACATTATATCACTTACATGGTGCCCCTTTGAGGGAGGGGCTCCTTATCATCATCGCTCCGCTTTTTTTCCCGCTTTCCCTCCATCTTATCAACCTGGAAGGATCTAGGCGCTCTGCTTGCGCTGTTGCCTCCTCTCGTCTCAAGCACACAAGACCTGTAATGGATTAGTCATAAGATTTATATTTTAAGTAACTGTTGTACCCATTTACCTGGCCTGTGCGTCACAATAAAGAATGTATATATAAAATTTATTCTCCGGGTGATCTTGCGCGCCTGGTGCTGTGTTTCCTTTGTGGGGACCGTGTCTGCCTAGTCGCGGTGCCCAGACGTGTTGGCTGTTTTCAGCTGCCTGTCTGTGCTGCTGGCCGTTTGTGTGTTGGCCACGTGTCCTTTTACTTTCAGATTCACTGTGCTAGTGTTGGTAGGATTACGTGGTCAGAGTGCGTGACTGTACCAGCACTTAACCTTGCTCCGTTTGACCTTCAGTTGTCATTTGACCTTCAATTGACTTTCACCTGAACTTGATTCATAATATTTTTATTTTTTCTCTTTCTGCTTAATAGATTGGCATCCGGCTTTTCGTGCGCTTTGGGCTGCCTGTGTGGGGGGATCCTTTCTGCCGGATTTTTCCTGGCCGTGACTGGTTTTTGGGCGCTTCAGTGTGTTGATGTATGGTATGGACTCCTCAGCTTAGAGAGTTGGATCTTATGTGCACATGCTGGTAGAGTTCTGACTTTGACGCGTGTACGGGCTCGGTAGGAGAATATTTTTCCGCACAGTGTGGCTTTTGGGTATCGTGATTATGCCGCTGTGTCGGTTTATTTATGCAATTTATTTCATATTTAAACAAACTATAAAATAACTCGACTATAAACTTATTATTTCGTACAATTTTCTCTTTTCATAATGAATCAAGAAAAATATACACTGGTCACTGCTAAACCCAAAAGAAGCCCTAATCGGCCTCAATTGGTTACTTCAAATGTTCTGCTTAGTGGAGGCTTTACTAAGCCTGCAACTCTCTCTCATCATCTCCCAAAGGAGGATAATCGCAAAAATGAACCATCTTGTTCCACTCCCAAAACGGATTCTCATCCTGCTATCAACTCGTCTACAGTTACACGTCGTTCTGTAACGCACAACTTTCGCTCAACCTAATAACTCTTCTGTTAAGGGCGGCCGCAGCATCAGGCAATAATGCGGCTGCACTTTATATGCGCGCAAATACTACTCACATTTCTCCTAAAACCAGACGAGTTCGCGCCAGTGTTGCTGTGCGGCGCATATCTTCCTCAGCGCGTACTGCCCAGCACGATGTGCAAGAGGCTGGATGCCCACGACTCCCTAAATCCTGACTTAATTGAGCTCGTTAGTGATGAGGGTGATATGTCCGGCGACTTATCTCCTGGAGAAGATGCAACGGTTCTTCCAGCTTCACCACAACCAAACCAATTACTGTCCTCTTTCACATCTGATCACGGAAACTTGTCAGCTGTGGCTCCCTTGGATTCTGTGGCTCCTACTGCTCAACAAGCAAGTAATTCAATGGATCAGGGTAAGCCTGTACTTTTTCATATTACGTCTGGTAAACCACCCCCAATTCAAGTTGAGTGCGAGGATGCCTCTAATTTATTGTCCTTACTGTCCACTGTAGTTCAACCAGAACATTTTTTTTAAAAATGGGTGCCCCTGGCAGCGTGTGGATTCACGCTAAGATCCCTGAATCCTATCGTCTAATTATCCAGCATCTTGATGAACATGATGCCAGATATCATACTCACCAACCGAAAGAACTCAGGCCCCTACGCGTTTTATATTAGGGGGTTACCTCGCTCCACTTCTACGGATTTTATTAAAATTCGCTCATAAATCAGGGCTTTGATGTGGTGAGCGTCCACAATCCCACTTTTAAAGACAAACGTAATCGATTCTGCGGCTAAATATTCGCCTAACGCCTTCTATGTTAACTTAATCAATACTCCCAAAATGAGAAAAATAAAATATAATAAAATAAAACATAAACACTAGCATTCCGCAATGTAAAAGATGTCAGAAATTTGAACATACTGCCAAATTTTGTAACACAATCCTAAGGTGTCAAATGTGGTAAAGACCATCTTTCCTCTTCCTGCACTAAGCCTCCTGACACGGATGCCACGTGCGCCAACTGCAACGGCTCTCACACTGCCAGTTATAATGGTTGCCCAGTTTTGGCCGCCATTAGGGCTCGGCGTAACAACTCACCAACTTCCGCTCGTACGCTCGCAAACAGCTTGCGTCTGTCCCAACTGATCGAGAAATTTTCCTCCTCTTCCTATACCGTCCACAGTCAGAAAAAATCCCCAAGCGACTGATGCTTCTTTTAACACCCAGTTCGCAAATTTGTGTTTCGAATAATCTCCCATCTGCTTCTTCTGTTTTAACTTCTCCTCCAGCTACAAATGCACCTCCTTCTGGCGACAAACAGGCCAAATCCAATCCTCCGCCGAGATCATATGCTGATATGGTGCGATCACTCAGTAACAAATATATTCTTGCTGACGTTCCATTTCAATGGCAAGGCCAGAAATTCCCCAGAATTATTGGCAAATTCCTGTTGACTCTTCAAACCCCGACACAGTTACACATCAGAGCCCCACAGTTTTAGGGGTTCCTTCACAAACTGACGCTCAATACATGTCTAGTCTTCCTGACAAGGAATATCGAACCTTTGTCTCCAACACGTTGGACTATCTTCAATTTCAAATTACTACTACGTTTCAATCTCAACTAACGGCCTCCTTTTCCAGGATGGAGCAGCTCGTTTCACTTTTACTTCCCTCCAAACCAAATGAGTGACACAATTAAAATATCAATTTGGAACGCTAATGGCATACGCCATAAACTTCATGATATAGAACTCTTTCTTAGAAGCAACAACATCGATATAATGTTAATCTCGGAGACTAAACTCTCCCCAAATATTTCTATTTCAATTCCTGGTTTTAAGTTTCTCTTTTGTTTATACACTCATACTCGCCCCGTTTCTGGAGGTTCTGCAATCATAATCTCTGATAGAATTCCCTTTCAGCCCCTTCCTTTTATTTCTGAAGACTACGCTCATATTGCCGCATGCGATAAACACCTTTATCGGCCTATCACTATCTCAGCATGCTACTGGCCACGAAATCAAATGGTCTCTCATTCATTTTTCTCCCAACTCTTTGATCAGCTTGGTGATAGATTCCTCGTGGGTGGTGACTGGAATGCCAAGCATCGCTTGTGGGGTAACTTTAGGAGCTGCCCTCGCGGTCTTGCCCTTGCTGATTCTATTCTATCTTCTAGCACTATTATATACTTCTACTTCTACTGCCGAACCTACTCATTTCCCGCGCAGTGGCTTTACACCATCTGTGCTCGATTTTGCAGTAACTAAAAATATTCCTCACTCTCTAATGAATATTTCTCGCCTTTTTGACCTAACAAGCGATCATGTTCCTTTAATTATTACACTTAATTTTGGCCTCTCTGCAATTTTTTCCCCCTCCGTTTCTCCATCACTACCACTCAATTTTATTTACCAAATACACCAACATACAACTGTCAAACTCACTTTAGCAACAGCATTAATCTAAATATGGACATCGATTCCACCGATGACATAGATGATGCTATTGATTTATTCACTGCCAAACTACGCACTCTTTCTGCCATTGCAGCTACTCCGTCTACCAACTCACCATTCTTCCATCGCTCCCCATTTTACCGACCTCCTTTAAAAGCTGAAGCCCTTGAGCTTGCCCGCCTCAAGCGACAACTTCGTAAGCTATATATTCGCACCCGTTCCCCAATACACATCTGACTGGCAATTTGTGTCACGCATTTTGTCCAATTTTCCTCAACGTATTCGTTCGGCACACTTTAATTTCATACTGCAGAATGCTGACCCTACTAAAAAGTGGCTTTAATTTATGGCGTGCTACGAAACACCTCAAATCCCAGCCACATATGGTGGCCCCCATCAAGGATTCTGCAGGAAACTGGTGTACTACTCCTCTATAAGTTGCGGAAGCGTTCGCAAATGAATTAGAGTCTCGTTTCACCCCTTTGGACTTTGCTTCTGAGGCCCAACTCAACGTGTGACTGCGGCACTTAATGACA
>NW_022060753.1:0-48998 GCF_003285725.1 Scaptodrosophila lebanonensis | reverse complement strand
ATCCTGCCAAGCGATTCATCATCAATCAATTTCACACTCATATTCATACATTACATCACATCTTTACACATATTTAAAAATTGTACAAATCTTTTTAACTTGGATAACTTATTTTCCCCGCTGCCAACCATAGCATATCGTTTGCTTACTCCGCTTATACTGATTTCGTTGACAAGGATTCATCTTCTCTCCTGCGCAATCACACCTCCTGTATTCGGACGCAAATTACACTTATGGATTGTTTACCTGTCTACCATCATAATTCTGGATTTTATATTTAATTCAAGTAATGTATCTTGCTGCCACACTCACTCAAAGGATTTGTCATTTACCATAACATCTTCTCCTCTTTAACTTATCTATCCGCATATTACACAAAACACACATCACATTATATCATATTAAAGCTGCCCAATTTAATTCATACAATTCTTAACCAATGTCCAATAAATTTACAAAATCTCATATTAACTAATAAATTAACCCAATCACTCATAAAAGTTTATATACTACTTGTCCAACATACACACTCCACTTTAATTCATTCTACTAATAGAAGATTAATACCTTATTTATAAACAATAACAACAAATAATTTACCCATAATTTATTTCAATATAAATTCTATAATCCTACTCATATAATACAATATATAATAACACCACACTCGCTTTCATGTATTAATTCTTAAATTTCACACAACAAATTCACAATAATCTACATAACTTATTTATACATACTTGAACCCAATATACATCTTTAATTCAAATTATAATCTTTAAACAAATATTTGATTTTTTCTTCCATTTATAAATTTATTAAAATAATACCATATAACAAATTAAATCCATAAAGAAACTATATAATTTGCTACACGAATAAAGCATTACACCTTCATAACTCGTATTCCCGTTTTTCATAAATTACCCCACCAATTTACAAATAATCAATATTAATTCAAACTTATAACAACTTAAGCTAGAAATTCATACCAATCTACACCGGATCCCTCCGCATTCATCCTCCACTTATTCACCCACACAACAGTACTTCATTTTTACCATCTTCACGTCGCACGCAATTTACTCATCTCTACACATCTACGAATACACATCCTCCGCACACCCCTTCTATTAAGCATTTTCACTAATTTCTTCTAAATCTTCTTTTCACGGATTGGACCACCACTTTGCCATCGCTCTTCTGTCGCCTTATGGATTTCCTGTATCATTCTTCATTCGCCATACCGGCTCTTGGCTCTGTATAATCCCGCCCACTGCATTTGTTCCTGCGCCATATTCTTATTATATACTTTTCTAATATTGTTTTTTTACCTACCAAATCTCCACGATTCCAAATATTATCTTTCAAAATTGTTAAATTATCATTCATTTTTGTTAAAAAACTCTAATTTTATCCACATCATTTTTTACCTACCAAATCTACACGATTTCAAATATTATTTCTTTCATAATTGTTAAAATTATCATTCATTTATTGTCAAATTTTCTTATTACATATTATTTATATACTCTTCATAATATTATTTTTACATACCTATCTACACGATTTCAAATATTATTTCTTTCAAAATTATTAAATTTCATTCATTGTTAATTTTCCTATTTACATATTATTTATATTCTTTTCATAATATTGTTTTTTATCTACCAAATCCACACGATTCCAAACATTATTTCTTTCAAAATTGTCAAATTTTCATTCATTTATTGTTAATTTAATCATTTACATATTACCTTGTATTACTATTATTCAATTTGTTTCTTCTAATTTTTAATAAATACTGTATTACCACCTAAGCTTACAACAATCTTTACATTATATCACTACATGGTGCCCCTTTGAGGGAGGGGGCTCCTTATCATCATCGCTCCGGCTTTTTTCCCGCTTTCCCTCCATCTTATCAACCTGGAAGATCTAGGCGCTCTGCTTGCGCTGTTGCCTCCTCTCGTCTCAAGCACACAAAACCTGTAATGGATTAGTCATAAGATTTATTTTTAAGTAACTGTTGTACCCATTTACCTGGCCTGTGCGTCACAATAAAGAATGTATATATAAAATTTTGCTCCGTACTGATACACAAAATAATCATAGAAGAATAATTTTCTACAGAATTAAATCTGTAATAATTGCTGTGTGTTGCTGCGTTTTTTATTCTCCGGTGATCTTGCGCGCCTGGTGCTGTGTTTCCTTTGTGGGGACCGTGTCTGCCTAGTCGCGGTGCCCAGACGTGTTGGCTGTTTTCAGCTGCCTGTCTGTGCTGCTGGCCGTTTGGTGTTGGCCACGTGTCCCTTTACTTCAGATTCACTGTACTAGTGTTGGTAGGATTACGTGGTCAGAGTGCGTGACTGTACCAGCACTTAACCTTGCTCCTTTGACCTTCAGTTCATTTGACCTTCAATTGACTTTCACCTGAACTTGATTCATAATAATTTTTTATTTTTTCTTTTTCTGCTTAATAGATTGGCATCCGGCTTTTCGTGCGCTTTGGGCTGCCTGTGTGGGGGATCCTTTCTGCCGGATTTTTCCTGGCCGTGACTGGTTTTTGGGCGCTTCAGTGTGTTGATGTATGGTATTGCTCCTCAGCTTAGAGAGTTGGATCTTATGTGCACATGCTGGTAGAGTTCTGACTTTGACGCGTGTACGGGCTCGGTAGGAGAATATTTTTCCGCACAGTGTGGCTTTTTGGTATCGTGATTATGCCGCTGTGTCGGTTTATTTATGCAATTTATTTCATATTTAAACAAACTATAAAATAACTCGACTATAAACTTATTATTTCGTACAATTTTCTCTTTTCATAATGAATCAAGAAAAATATACACTGGTCACCTGCTAAACCCAAAAGAAGCCCTAATCGGCCTCAATTGGTTACTTCAAATGTTCTGCTTAGTGGAGGCTCTACTAAGCCTGCAACTCTCTCATCATCTCCAAAGGAGGATAATCGCAAAAATGAACCATCTTGTTCCACTCCCAAAACGGATTCTCATCCTGCTATCAACTCGTCTACAGTTACACGTCGTTCTGTAAACGCACAACTTTCGGCTCAACCTAATAACTCTTCTGTTAAGGCGACCGCAGCATCAGGCAATAATGCGGCTGCACTTTATATGCGCGCAAATACTACTCACATTTCTCCTAAAACCAGACGAGTTCGCGCCAGTGTTGCTGTGCGGCGCATATCTTCCTCAGCGCGTACTGCCCAGAACGATGTGCAGAGGCTGGATGCCCACGACTCCCTAAATCCTGACTTAATTGAGCTCGTTAGTGATGAGGGTGATATGTCCGGCGACTTATCTCCTGGAGAAGATGCAACGGTTCTTCCAGCTTCACCACAACCAAACCAATTACTGTCCTCTTTCACATCTGATCACGGAAACTTGTCAGCTGTGGCTCCCTTGGATTCTGTGGCTCCTACTGCTCAACAAGCAAGTAATTCAATGGATCAGGGTAAGCCTGTACTTTTTCATATTACGTCTGGTAAACCACCCCCAATTCAAGTTTGAGTGCGAGGATGCCTCTAATTTATTGTCCTCACTGTCCACTGTAGTTCAACCAGAACATTTTTTGTTAAAAATGGGTGCCCCTGGCAGCGTGTGGATTCACGCTAAGATCCCTGAATCCTATCGTCTAATTATCCAGCATCTTGATGAACATGATGCCAGATATCATACTCACCAACCGAAAGAACTCAGGCCCCTACGCGTTTATATTAGGGGGTTACCCTCGCTCACTTCTACGGATTTTATTAAAAATTCGCTCATAAATCAGGGCTTTGATGTGGTGAGCGTCCACAATCCCACTTTTAAAGACAAACGTAATCCAGATTCTGCGGCTAAATATTCGCCTAACGCCTTGTATGTTAACTTAATCAATACTCCCAAAAATGAGAAAATATTCCTTGTTAAGCATATTGGAAATTTCATAGTTAATGTTGAGGCAACTGTCAGAAACACTAGCATTCCGCAATGTAAAAGATGTCAGAAATTTGAACATACTGCCAAATTTTGTAAACACAATCCTAAGTGTGTCAAATGTGGTAAAGACCATCTTTCCTCTTCCTGCACTAAGCCTCCTGACACGGATGCCACGTGCGCCAACTGCAACGGCTCTCACACTGCCAGTTATAATGGTTGCCCAGTTTTGGCCGCCATTAGGGCTCGACGTAACAAAACTCACCAACTTCCGGCTCGTACGCTCGCAAAACAGCTTGCGTCTGTCCCAACTGATCGAGAAAATTTTCCTCCTCTTCCTATACCGTCCACAGTCAGAAAAAATCCCCAAGCGACTGATGCTTCTTTTAACACCAGTTCGCAATTTTGTTTCGAATAATCTCCCATCTGCTTCTTCTGTTTTAACTTCTCCTCCAGCTACAAATGCACCTCCTTCTGGCGACAAAACAGGCCAAATCCAATCCTCCGCCGAGATCATATGCTGATATGGTGCGATCACTCAGTAACAAATATATTCTTGCTGACGTTCCATTTCAATGGAAAGGCCAGAAATTCCCCCAGAATTATTGGCAAAATTCCTGTTGACTCTTCAAAACCCCGACACAGTTACACATCAGAGCCCCACAGTTTATAGGGTTCCTTCACAAACTGACGCTCAATACATGTCTAGTCTTCCTGACAAGGAATATCGAACCTTTGTCTCAACACGTTGGACTATCTTCAATTTCAAATTACTACGTTTCAATCTCAACTAACGGCCTCCTTTTCCAGGATGGAGCAGCTCGTTTCACTTTTACTTCCCTCCAAACCAAATGAGTGACACAATTAAAATATCAATTTGGAACGCTAATGGCATACGCCATAAACTTCATGATATAGAACTCTTTCTTAGAAGCAACAACATCGATATAATGTTAATCTCGGAGACTAAACTCTCCCCAAATATTTCTATTTCAATTCCTGGTTTTAAGTTTCTCTTTTGTTATAACACTCATACTCGCCCCGTTTCTGGAGGTTCTGCAATCATAATCTCTGATAGAATTCCCTTTCAGCCCCTTCCTTTTATTTCTGAAGACTACGCTCATATTTGCCGCATGGCGATAAACACCTTTATCGGCCCTATCACTATCTCAGCATGCTACTGGCCACGAAATCAAATGGTCTCTCATTCATTTTTCTCCCAACTCTTTGATCAGCTTGGTGATAGATTCCTCGTGGGTGGTGACTGGAATGCCAAGCATCGCTTGTGGGGTAACTTTAGGAGCTGCCCTCGCGGTCTTGCCCTTGCTGATTCTATTCTATCTTCTAGCACTATTAATATACTTTCTACTGCCGAACCTACTCATTTCCCGCGCAGTGGCTTTACACCATCTGTGCTCGATTTTGCAGTAACTAAAAATATTCCTCACTCTCTAATGAATATTTCTCGCCTTTTTGACCTAACAAGCGATCATGTTCCTTTAATTATTACACTTAATTTTGGCCTCTCTGCAATTTTTTCCCCCTCCGTTTCTCCATCATCTACCAACTCAATTTTATTTACCAAATACACCAACATACAACTGTTCAAAACTCACTTTAGCAACAGCATTAATCTAAATATGGACATCGATTCCACCGATGACATAGATGATGCTATTGATTTATTCACTGCCAAACTACGCACTTCTGCCATTGCAGCTACTCCGTCTACCAACTCACCATTCTTCCATCGCTCCCCATTTTACCGACCTCCTTTAAAAGCTGAAGCCCTTGAGCTTGCCCGCCTCAAGCGACAACTTCGTAAGCTATATATTCGCACCCGTTCCCCAATACACAAATCTGACTGGCAATTTGTGTCACGCATTTTGTCCAATTTTCTCAAACGTATTCGTTCGGCACACTTTAATTTCATACTGCAGAATGCTGACCCTACTAAAAAAGGTGGCTTTAATTTATGGCGTGCTACGAAACACCTCAAATCCCAGCCACATATGGTGGCCCCCATCAAGGATTCTGCAGGAAACTGGTGTACTACTCCTCTAGAAGTTGCGGAAGCGTTCGCAAATGAATTAGAGTCTCGTTTCACCCCTTTGGACTTTGCTTCTGAGGCCCAAACTCAACGTGTGACTGCGGCACTTAATGACAACTCAAACGAAGTTTTACCACTTACTCCTATTCGTCACGTCAGTCCATCCGAATTAGTTAATCATATAGCCAACTTAAAAATTAAAAAAGCCCCTGGCTTAGATAACATCTCAAACCGGGTTTTGCGCTGCCTTCCCCACCGTGCCATCATGTTTCTAGTAAAACTTTTTAATGTCATGCTGCGGCTGCGTTATTTTCCAAAACAATGGAAATGCGCGGCTGTCAGCATGATTCCTAAATCTGGTCGCTCTTTAAGCCAACTAAAGGACTATAGACCCATTAGTCTTCTATCGGCTCTTTCCAAACTTTTTGAAATCGTTATGTCCGTCCGTCTAAATGATATTCTTGAACTTAGTGACATTATACCCGATCACCAATTTGGATTCCGTAGGGAACACAGTACCATTCAACAGGTTCACCGCATTGTTAACCATGTGCACCTCACTTTCTACAACAATCAATTCACCTCGGCCGTTTTCCTGGACATCGAACAGGCTTTCGACCGAGTGTGGCATGACGGCCTCCTCTTCAAGCTTAAAGCATTTTTATCTCAGCCATTGTATGAGCTATTCAAATCCTATTTGTCTAATCGCTCCTTTTGTGTCAAGGAGAGGGGCATTCTATCGTCAGTGCGTCCAATTAGAGCTGGTGTCCCCCAGGGAAGCGTTCTCGCACCCACTCTTTACAACATATTCGTTAGTGATATGCCAACTCCTAGCTTTCCCAGATTTTCCCATAGTAGAGCCCTTATTGCCACTTATGCTGATGACACCGCTATTCTTTTTAGTCACACAAACTCCTCTGTATGTACCAATATGATGAGCTGTTTCTTAATCACTTTTTCTGACTGGGCAAAATCCTGGAATATAAAATCAATAGTAGTAAATCCTCCCATCTAGCATTTACACGACGGAGTGATAACATACCCAATGTTAAATTGGACAATGTGGTCATTCCCCGTAAATCCATCGTGAAATATCTAGGATTACACCTGGATAGAAAATTGCTTTGGCATAGTCACATTCGTTCAGTGAAATTCTCACTTATCTCTAAAATCCGCAAATACAGTTGGCTCTTAAACTCTCGTTCTCGCTTAAGCACACGTAACAAACTTTTAATCTACAATCAAATTATTGCGCCCATTTTCCGGTATGGTATAGAATTGTGGGGATGTGCTGCTGATGTGCACATTCGTATAATTCAAATAATCCAGAATAAAATTCTGCGCCTCTGTACCAACGCTATTCCTTTTGTAAGGAACTCACACATTCATGCTGCCTTTAATATTGCTTCGGTATGGGACCAGATCAACCTTCATTCCAGCAGGTATAAGGATAAAATCCAATCGCATGATAATCCTCTTGTACGTAATCTATTTTCCACATTTATAGGAGGTGTCTTTCCTAATCGATATCGTCCACACGATCTCCCAAATAGAATCCCTCCCTCTGACAAATATTAGCTCGTTACCATTTTCATAAAGTCAATGAAAAATAATATAAAATAAATTAAATGTAAATTCTCTTCCCAATGGATTTTATTTTTATTTCCTTTATTCTTACCTTAAATTTTCAATAAGTGAAAACATTCATCTGAATCATTCATTTTTGTTAATTTCCTATTGAAATTAGTTCTTGCCTATAAATTGTTATTCTTCTTAGCCAATTGCACATTTTTCCATTCCCACGTTATAGATCTACTACTTAAACTAAACGGCTACTACATAATGTACACGTCGCTCTCCCACAATTCATAGCCACAAAGTTCTCTTTAAGTTACACAGCAACATTGTGCTTACTTATACATATACACCGCCCATTTGTGCAGTATATCTGTCCTCTTTTCAGAATGGTTTTTTTCTCTCTTTCTCTCGATTTGAATTTATTTTTCCCCTTTTTTTAGCAGGTGCGTTACTGCTGCCAGAGGCTATACTTGAATTTTTTTCACTCCAAGCCTTTATCTGCAAACAAACTGTTGTGTCAAGGAGCGTTTTCCTTGCCAACATGAAACTTCAGGTCTGGGCGGTGTGTGAATTAATTTAAACATAGATAACAATGCAATTGACACATAACCAAATGACTTGTACGCGATAGACAGTGGTTCTTCTTCAAGAGTTGATTACAAACTGTTTATTGGTATTTTCGTACTGATGCTTTAGAGTTCAACTTACAGTGTGGTGAATTTAAGTGTAAGAATGTAGGACGTACAAATAATAAAGAGGGAAGTGATATTTGCAGTTGCGAGGGTTAATTGACTGATTGTGACATGAGAATATTTCCAATAGATATTGACAATTATTCTAGTATAATAGGGTTTAGTAATTATAAGGTTATTTAACTGCGAGTGTGGCTAGTTTGACCCAACATCCCGGCCCCTTTGAAAGGACCCTTTCAACAAGCAGGTAGTATCGCTAGTTTGTGTATGGGTCTGCAGCATGTTCCAGTGGCAGTGCGGAGGTGCACCACCCGAATTCGTCCATCTCTTCCGATCACGGTTGACTCAACGCGACCCAATTTCCATCGAAGCGGTGGCAGATTGTCTTCGTGTACAACTACCAACGTTCCTTCAGTTAAGTTCGGTGACGTTGATGTCCACTTAGTACGAGCTCGTAGCTCGTTTATGTAGTCGGCGTTCCAGCGTTTCCAAAATCGTTGCTTAATAGCGGTCATCATGTCATACCGATCCAAATTAGACAAGTTGCATGGTTCTAATGATCTTTCAGGCAATGAGCGGAGTGAGTCTCCGACCAAGAAATGTCCGGCAGTCAGTGCGCTGTAATCGTTTGGATCTGATGACAGCGGCGACAGAGGGCGCGAGTTGAGGATGGCTTCGATTTCCACAACGACGGTGCTCAGCTCTTCGAATGTGAACCTCGTATTCGCCAATGTGCGGTTTAGAAGACCCTTGGCGCTCTTCACTGCAGCTTCCCAAAGGCCGCCAAAATGGGGTGCCCTGGGTGGAATAAAATGAAAATTAATAAAGTCCGACGCACAAAATTGTTGAATTTCCGTTTGAGTCTCCTTCTTAAACATGAATTTCTTTAATTCATGTAACTGGTTAGAAGCTCCGACAAAATTAGTAGCGTTGTCGCAAAATATATCTGTTGGCATTTTGCGTCGTCCTCCCATTCGTTTCAAGGCATTCATAAACGACTTGGTTGACAAATCTGATACTAGTTCGATGTGAACAGCCTTTGTGAGAAGGCAGACGAATATGGCTATATATGATTTGGTAGGACCCTTTCCTCGAATTCGAACATATGTATTGACAGGTCCACAAAAATCGATCCCACAGCGTTCAAATGGGAAACCAGGTATGAGACGTGTCGGTGGCAGCGATCCCATAATTTGCTGTAATAATTTGGGCCTGTAGCGAACGCAATGGATGCAGGAACGGACGATGCGCCGAGCCAAGTCTCTAGCGTTGACAATCCAGTGCTCCAAGCGAACTAGCGCGACTAATGCCTTAGGGCCCGCATGAAAATTCTGAATATGCAGATGACGAACATAGTTCCGAACGAAATGCGAACTACTGGGCAGCAGCAATGGATGCTTTTGTCTATCTGGTAGCTCCGAATAGTCCAGTCGCCCACCAACCTTGATCAGCTCAAAGCTACTCGACGAATCTAAAAAAGGAGTGAGAAATTTCAAGTTGTTTTTTAATGGTTTCTGTTTCCGAAGTGCGAGAATATCATTTGCGAAATGAGTTTGTTGAATGTTCCAAATTATGCAGTTCGACGCGAATCGAAGTTCTTCTGGCGAGAGTACAATTGTCGATGCTATTGGTTGCTTTCTGCATTTCTTTGTGAATCTAATCATCCAAGCGATGAGACGAATAGTGCGAGTATGTGAGCTTATTTTATCGATGACCTCCAGTATGTAGTTTGTGTCCCTTATAGCGGTAAACACTGTTTTGCGCTTCTCCGAGTTAACAATATTTATGTCGACATCAAATGATTTCCTTTTGGTTGGCCATTGTGACGGATGGTCGCGTAAGAATGCGGGACCAGTGAACCATATTGAGGCTCTCAATTCTTCAACGCGGCAGCCTCGAGATATAAGATCAGCTGGATTGTGATGAGTCGAAACGTAGCGCCAAATACCATCCGAAGTCAATTCCTGAATGTCAGATACTCTGTTTCCCACAAACGTGGACAAAGTAGTTGAGTGTTGTTGCAGCCAATACAAAACGAGTTGGGAGTCACACCAAAAGTATGATGTAATGGTTCGATGTTTAAATATGCTATTTGTCTTGCTGTACAATTCAGCTAACAAGTGAGCACCACATAGTTCCAGTTTTGGAAGCGACTGCTTTTTCACTGGTGCTACTCTTGATTTTGAAGTCATCAAGTGCACGTTAATGTGTCCATTTGCGTCTTCCGTGCGCATGTACAAGCAGCAACCATATGCTCTGATTGATGCATCACAAAAGCCATGTAACTGAATGCTGCAAGGGCTTGGTTGCAGACAATATCGAGGAACAGTTAGCGACGAGACCGAGTTCAGGGACTGTAAGCATTTAATCCAAGAATTAAGTAAGGGTTGTGGGACTGACTCATCCCAGTCGAGTTTCAGAAGCCATAGTTCCTGAAGGATAATTTTAGATATTACGACGAGTGGGGACAATAGGCCGATCGGGTCAAAAAGCGATGATGCGGGTAGCTAAAATTGTCCGTTTTGTAGCAGTGGTATACACTTCCTTGGGCCGAAAGGTAAAACTGAACGCATCATCTTGCTGATGCCAAGTTACACCAAGTGTACTACTTACGAAGTTTTCGGAGATGGTTATCTCTTTAGTAGTTTGGTCTTCCATAAGTTCTTGAAGATTTGAGTGCCATTTGCATAGGGGAAAATGTCCACGACTGAGTATTTCAGTAATCTCCCGTTTCAGTGTTTGCACGGCATCGATGTCGTCTGCTCCACATAGCAGATCATCCACGTAAAATGACGACTTGACAGCAGCAGCTCCAACAGGCAACTCGTTTTCACATTCATCCGCTAGATACTGTAAACTACGAGTTGCGAGATATGGCGCTGACGCCGTCCCATACGTAACTGTGTTGAGCTGGAAAGTTTGTAACTCCTCATCTGGACAGGCTCGCCAAAAGATATACTGAAACCTTCTATCATTTTTGGTAACGAGTACTTGCCTGTACATTTTTGTAACATCAGCTGTGATGGCGAACCGATGCATCCGAAACCGTAGCAGCTGCATGTAGAGCTCATCTTGAATGGTAGGGCCGATCAAAAGCAAGTCATTAAGCGATTTTTGAGAGGTCGTACGACATGATGCATCGAAGACGACTCTGAGCTTCGTTGATGAGCTGCTCGGTTTGAGTACAAAATGATGTGGAATGTAATAGTGCGGTTCCTTTAGATTTGGGTTCTGTACGCGCGACATATGACCAAGATCTTCATATTCTTGCATGAAGGATATGTACTGTGAGCGGATATCGGGTAGACGCGACAGACGTCTTTCAATGGCGAAAAATCTATTTCGAGCTGTTTCGAAAGAGCTTCCAAGGCAATTTGGATTCTCCTTAAAGGGCAGGCTGACGATAACGCGTCCAATAGCATCCTTATGTGTGGTGGCTACAAAATGGTCTTCGCAGCGACGATGAATTGGGTGAAGCTCCTTAATCGGGCGTTCGATAGACTCAATTTTCCATAAGTGTTGCAAGTGTTTATCTATCGAGTCCTCAACTGTGGCCAAGCACAATGGTGGTCGTTGGCTACGTTGATGCTGATATTTGCCGGAGATGACCCAACCAAACAGAGTCTTCTGCAGAGTGGGTAAATTTGGTCCGATACGAATTTGACCAATAGCAAGCGCTTCAAAGAATGCTTCAGTTCCCAACAGCAAGTCGATACGTCGAGACTTAAAGAAAGTATCGTCTGCCAACGGTGCATTAGCAGGCAAATTCCAACTTGAGATGTCGATCTCGGCGTCAGGCTGGTACGCAATGTGCGACGTAATTCCGAACTGCAGCGTCAACTGATAATTCGATGTTCGTGATTTGATTGATGTTGTTGTACGAGCCTTGAGATTAGTTAGGGAGTCACCGATACTACGGATCCCGATGTGATGCCTTTCTCGATGCAAGCGAAGTTTTTGGGCGAAGTGTTCAGTTATGAAGTTAACCTGAGAACATGAATCTAGCAGCGCTCTCCCAAGCTTGTATTCACCTGATGAATCCTTGACCAAAACCATAGCAGTTGCCAATAGAATCTGATCACCAGGAGAAATTTCCATGTGAGAATGTGAGGCAGCTTGAGCCTGGTGAAACGCGTCGTTTGGTGCAGCTGATGCTTGCGTGAACGATGTTTGCGAGAGTTGCGATGGTTGTCCATGATGTAGATGAATGGTGCCCTCTATTACAAGTGCGGCAACGATAAGTCGATGGACATTGTGCCATTTTATGTCCACTTCCGAGGCAGTTGATGCAAAGTCCAAGTCTTTTGACCTTGTCGAAACGTTGGTTGCTATTCATGGCCCTGAACTGGGCACAGTTGTTAATTTTGTGAGCAGGGCTAGAACAGAGTATACAAGATGCATTAGTGATAGCAAAGGTTGAGCTATTAACACGAGTTGTGGATTTGTTATTGTCGAACTTGCGCTGAAGAGAGGTTCCTGATGACTGTAGAAACTGACAATGGCGTTCTAAAAGCTGTGTGCATGTAGACCAGCAGGGCAGTGTCTTGTAGTCCAGCGATTCATTCCATTTGCTTCGAGTTTGCTGATCACATTTGTCAATGACAATATATATGAGCATGGCTTGGACAATATTAGTTGAATTGCCAATGGACTCCAACGAACTAAATATTGCGGATGCCTTATCCACTAGGCTACGAAGCTGTTGACTGTTTGCCTTTTCAACTGGCTGTAGCGCAAACAATGCGGCAATACTTTCTAAAAATATGAGAGTGGGATTATCAAACCGTTCTTTAAGCCTTCCCAGGGCTTTAGGATAATTTGCACTCGTAACTTGAAATGCCTTTATTGTTTCTAATGCCGGTCCCTTTAGACAGGACAGCAAGTAATTGAACTTTTCTATATTTGATAGCCCAGACTCACGTGCAATTATTTGTTCAAACGAATTGATGAAATTGCTGTAATTGGCGTAATTTCCATCGAATGTCGGTAGCGACAGCCTTGGCAGCGACGACGACTTTATGGTTGCTACCGGCGGTTCTGAATCCGAGGGCAGCACAGTGGTATTTAATTCTCCTCCAAGCTGCTCCTTAATGCACAGCTTGATCTCCACGTATGTGTCTTCCATATCTGCGCGACCATTATCGGTAGGGTCCAAGTTTTCAATATCAGTTTGCACAGTTAAAGCCATTTTAAAATATGACTCTAATATACCCAAGCGACATTGCAATTCATCATTGGACAGTTTAGGTTTACACTCATCCTTTATTTCAACCAAAGACCTTATGCGAGATATATTACGTTTAATATTACCTCTCTTGGCCTTAAGTTCTTCGATCGACATATTGCTGAACAAATTAAATTGAACAAACGCGAATTAAATAATTGTTAATGCAGCAGCCAAAGACACCAACGCAGCTGATAGTGACGAATTAATGTGCGACGAAGTGAAGATTTTTACAGCGATTATTCGGTTGCCGACGAATAAACGATGTAAATTCCAATAAATGTTGCGTCTGCTGTCAAACAAAGGCAGCAGCAAAGCGAACGAGAGCGAAGTAGTTTCCTACTTCCAACAACGATAAGTGATGAAGCGACCAAATACGGTCCAAGTGACGATGAGCGAAGGCAGAAGCAAGGCGGACAAGAAAGAAGTAACGGCGCACTTCCAACAGCGAGTAATGTTGTCTTCGAGAAATAATGTGTATGCTTTGGACGAAAGCAGTAGCGAGGCGAATTAAGGCGAAGTCGTGCCGTACTTCCAACAAATCGAAGTACAGTCGGCAAGACTGATCCAAAAGATGGCGAGCGAAGTCCACAGCAAGGCGAATAGGAACGAAATAGCGGTGTACTTCCAACAACGATAAGTGATGTATGTATATGCCGGCAATTAGCTGTGTGCGTGTGTACAGCAACTGCAGCGAGATCGAAGCGACAAAAAATGCGAGAAACGCGTCAAGTCAATGCGAAGCTGAAGGCCACAAAGTATTTATATGTAAATTACAAAATTTAAATTTCTTCGCAGTAAAATTCACACACGAGCCCCACGTTGGGCGCCAAAATGTTGTGTCAAGGAGCGTTTTCCTTGCCAACATGAAACTTCAGGTCTGGGCGGTGTGTGAATTAATTTAAACATAGATAACAATGCAATTGACACATAACCAAATGACTTGTACGCGATAGACAGTGGTTCTTCTTCAAGAGTTGATTACAAACTGTTTATTGGTATTTTCGTACTGATGCTTTAGAGTTCAACTTACAGTGTGGTGAATTTAAGTGTAAGAATGTAGGACGTACAAATAATAAAGAGGGAAGTGATATTTGCAGTTGCGAGGGTTAATTGACTGATTGTGACATGAGAATATTTCCAATAGATATTGACAATTATTCTAGTATAATAGGGTTTAGTAATTATAAGGTTATTTAACTGCGAGTGTGGCTAGTTTGACCCAACACAAACTGATCTTCATGCTGGTGTATGGAACGATGTTTTATCCACTGGCATGGGAATATATCCTGCACAAATCTTACCTTCCTCTGCTGTTTATTTGTATTCATTTTGTAATACTTTTTGTCTATTAACTTGAATTTCCAACTCTTATTCTTCACTTTTTCATCTTCCGTCGTACCTTGCAAGTCAAACGGCTACTACATAATACTTTTTCGTTCCCTCACAATCCATAAGTATAATTTATTATTTTGTTCTGCATTCTCCAGTTTATTTACTTTTTATATTTCTTTTCAAATCAATTAATTAATTTCACAATTATTAAATAATTCATTTTGTCGTTCCCTTTTTGCATTTTCATGCATTTTACTTAATTCTGTAATAAATAATTAAATTACTTATCTAAACTCATCCACATCAACTTTATGCCCATATTGTACATACTTACTTCCTCAGTAAGAAAATACATTTACACATGCGTCACTGACCTATGCAACTAAACCATACATACTTATTATTTTTCACAAAAGCTTATGGCTTACGCTCGCAAAGGGCGTTCACCTACGTTACTAGCCTGCTCCGAACTACAGCTGTTTAAAATCGGCTCTCCCACAGCCTCTCTTGGTTGTATTATCTCTCTCACTCTCTTTCAACATACTGTTGTTCTTTTCTTTCTTCCGTTGGTAACTCAGTACCATTTCCCCTCATTTACTTCTGTTAATTAATTGATTCGCATATTTATTTTGTTTATACAACATTCTTAAGTTAACTTTTATTGCACAATTTATCCAGTAATTTATTCCTCTTGTCGTTTTTCTTTATAAATTTTTCTTACTGAGCATAATTAATCATGCCTCAATCTAATCTGTTCGTTTTTACCTTTATTTTTTGCTAACGATGTGCTGCCTGTTGCCGCTCGCATTTTTTCTTCCATACTAATTTCCTTTCGTATGGGGCACCTTTGTGCGGCACGTTTGCGCTTCGTTTGCAACAGTATTCCTCTGTTATGTACATTTTCTTCCAAATACTTTTATATTATTGGGGACTATGTTTCCGACCTGCTTGTTGACTGTGCACAACTTGTTTTTTGGTCTCGAACTTTTCCTTCAATTTTTATTCATACATATTCATTAACTGCTTCTTTATGTGTGGCTTCAGCTGACTTGCGCTTGTATATGCTGACAATTTCAGCGATATGATAAAGCGCGTCTTGGCCTAGGCCACCAAAATTATTTCTACTCAAATTCTGGGTCTTTTGTGCTCTTACCTACCAATGTTGCTAACAATTTTCATCTCTGCTCTTTTCTATTCTCTATCCTCTTTTTCCTCGCCTTGAGTGAAATAATTTTGCTTTTGAGCCTTGCCTCCGTTACATCAACTTTGTTGCTTGATATAATTCGACTCAACTGCCTACTTAAGCCTCTCTCGCCTTCGTAGAGCTTTTCTATTTGCTAACGGCACTATTCCACTGGTGCACCCAGTATCCAGTATGGTGGTTGTCAGCAAAAACTTTGTTCTTCAGTCGGGTTATTTGTACTGAATGGCATGCATGTGCTTTTGCTCCGTACTGATACACCAAATAATCATAGAAGAATAATTTTCTACAGAATTAAATCTGTAATAATTGCTGTGTGTTGCTGCGTTTTTATTCTCCGGGTGATCTTGCGCGCCTGGTGCTGTGTTTCCTTTGTGGGGACCGTGTCTGCCTAGTCGCGGTGCCCAGACGTGTTGGCTGTTTACAGCTGCCTGTCTGCGCCACTGGCCGTTTGTGTGTTGGCCACGTGTCCCCTATCTTCGCTCTGCGCCTGTGCTGGTGGGATTGCCTGGTGTGAATGTGGTACATACATACTTTTCCTTCGGACACTCTATACTATCTGCTCCACAAATCCATGTTTATGGATTCTGGCCAGTATTTTGTCTTCACGCGCTTTGCAAACTCTATTTGGCTGCCTACACTGATTGACTGCAAGTTTGGCTGCTTACTTTTACAGATAGCAAATACACTATCTCTGCTGCTTGCTGGCTCCCAATATTCTGATTGCCTTGGACATCTATGCACTATTTCCATTTGGTGTTGTGCATTTATTTTGGAGTGCTGCACCACTGTACCTGCACTTACATGGAGCTGCAGCCATCACTTTTTCCCTGCACCGATGTCGCATCCTCATGTTATTATCATCTATATTCTGTACATAAATAAATATGCCCTCACGCTTTGGTTACTACCGTAATCTTTCGGCCTGGAACATCTGGATTTGCTTATTCTCGCCTCTCTGTTGGGTGTGCCGCAGCGTGGGACTCACTCTCAGCCGCCAATATTAGCCACCCGTTTGAGTGCTAACTGTTTTCTCCATTGGATTGCTGTTTTCTCTACACCTATCTGCTATCTCTGCATTATTTGTGTTTTGTCAGTTACATGCTGGAACTCCAGGATTTGGACTTACTACGACAATTTTGGTATGAATCATAGCGAATAAAACATAAATAACTTTTCATAACTTTATTATTCATATAAATCAATTTTTTATAATTAACTTAGCGCATATGCATTTAATAATATTAACCAAACACCACTTAAATCACATTTTATTCAAAATACATAATCTTTACTATTCACCATTTCATCATTATTACACTTTTCATCAATAATATACTTGTTAACCAATACAATTATTCCACTTATAAATGAATTCTTACATAATACACACACTAATCAATCTAAATCATTTGGAACACTTAATCTACTTAACTTATCACACATCTGTAACTCATTAAACTCACATCCTCGGATCTTCACAATCATCTGGCTCACGTATCGTCGTCAGCAACTTTGCTCCGTTTTCCGCAAAACTACTGCATTTTGCCCTCACGCTGTCCGCTGCCCATCATGGATCCTTCCTTCTGCCTCCGTCTTCAGTACGCTCCTGCTGCACGCCCATCTGCATACATATCTGCATAAAACAAAAATAAAATTCCTTAATTAACTTAATAATTTTTTTGTCATTTATACACATATACTTATTAATGCAATCATGCTTTACAACAATTTATAAACGACAGATTCATTCTGATAATTTAACTAATATAATTAACAATGGTAACCGTCCGGGAATTTTTTCCCATTAATCCCCCCGCCGCTTCATTTTTTCTTCATCCATCACACACTTCTGGACATTTCATCATTCTCTGCACATTAATTTTGGGACTCTTGGAATCCTGCCAAGCGATTCATCATCAATCAATTTCACACTCATATTCATACATTACATCACATCTTTACACATATTTAAAAATTGTACAAATCTTTTTAACTTGGATAACTTATTTTCCCCGCTGCCAACCATAGCATATCGTTTGCTTACTCCGCTTATACTGATTTCGTTGACAAGGATTCATCTTCCTGCGCAATCACACCTCCTGTATTCGGACGCAAATTACACTTATGGATTGTTTACCTGTCTACCATCATAATTCTGGATTTTATATTTAATTCAAGTAATGTATCTTGCTGCCACACTCACTCAAAGGATTTGTCATTTACACATAACATCTTCTCCTCTTTAAATTATCTATCCGCAATATTACACAAAACACACATCACATTATATCATATTAAAGCTGCCCAATTTAATTCATACAATTCTTAACCAATGTCCAATAAATTTACAAAATCTCATATTAACTAATAAATTAAAACAATCACTCATAAAAGTTTATATACATTACTTGTTCCAACATACACACTCCAATTTAATTCATTCTACTAAATAGATTAATACGCTTATTTATAAACAATAACAAACAAATAATTTACCCATAATTTATTTTCAATATAAATTCTATAATCCTACTCATATAATACAATATATAATAACACACACACTCGCTTTCATGTATTAATTTCTTAAATTTCACACAACAAATTCACAAATAATCTACATAACTTATTTATACATAACTTGAACCCAATATACATATCTTAATTCAAATTATAATCTTTAAACAAATATTTGATTTTTTCTTCCATTTATAAATTTATTAAAATAATACCATATAACAAATTAAATCCATAAACAAACTATATAATTTGCTACACGAATAAAGCATTACACAATTCATAACTCGTATTCCCGTTTTTCATAAATTACCCACAACCAATTTACAAATAATCAATATTAATTCAATAACTTATAACAACTTAAGCTAGAAATTCATACCAATCTTACACCGGATCCCTCCGCATTCATCCTCCACTTATTCACCCACACAACAGTACTTCATTTACCATCTTCACGTCGCACGCAATTTACTCATCTCTACACATCTACGAATACACATCCTCCCGGCACACCCTTCTATTAAGCATTTTCACTAATTTCTTCTAAATCTTCTTTTCACCGGATTGGACCACCATTTGCCATCGCTCTTCTGTCGCCTTATGGATTTTCCTGCATCATTCTTCATTCGCCATACCGGCTCTTGGCTCTGTATAATCCCGCCCACTGCATTTGTTCCTGCGCCATATTCTTATTATATACTTTTCATAATATTGTTTTTTACCTACCAAATCTCCACGATTCCAAATATTATCTTTCAAAATTGTTAAATTATCATTCATTTTTGTTAAATCTAATTTTATTCACACATCATTTTTACCTACCAAATCTACATGATTTCAAATATTATTTCTTTCATAATTGTTAAAATTATCATTCATTTATTGTCAAATTTTCTTATTTACATATTATTTATATACTCTTCATAATATTATTTTTACATACCTAATCTACACGATTTCAAATATTATTTCTTTCAAAATTATTAAATTTCATTCATTGTTAAATTTTCCTATTTACATATTATTTATATTCTTTTCATAATATTGTTTTTTATCTACCAAATCCACACGATTCCAAACATTATTTCTTTCAAAATTGTCAAATTTTCATTCATTTATTGTTAATTTAATCATTTACATATTACCTTGTATTACTATTATTCAATTTGTTTCTTCTAATTTTTAAATAACATGTATTACCACCTAAGCTTACAACAATCTTTACATTATATCACTTACATGGTGCCCCTTTGAGGGAGGGGGCTCCTTATCATCATCGCTCCGGCTTTTTTCCCGCTTTCCCTCCATCTTATCAACCTGGAAGGATCTAGGCGCTCTGCTTGCGCTGTTGCCTCCTCTCGTCTCAAGCACACAAAGACCTGTAATGGATTAGTCATAAGATTTATATTTTAAGTAACTGTTGTACCCATTTACCTGGCCTGTGCGTCACAATAAAGAATGTATATATAAAATTTATTCTCCGGGTGATCTTGCGCGCCTGGTGCTGTGTTTCCTTTGTGGGGACCGTGTCTGCCTAGTCGCGGTGCCCAGACGTGTTGGCTGTTTTCAGCTGCCTGTCTGTGCTGCTGGCCGTTTGTGTGTTGGCCACGTGTCCTTTTACTTCAGATTCACTGTGCTAGTGTTGGTAGGATTACGTGGTCAGAGTGCGTGACTGTACCAGCACTTAACCTTGCTCCGTTTGACCTTCAGTTGTCATTTGACCTTCAATTGACTTTCACCTGAACTTGATTCATAATAATTTTTTATTTTTCTCTTTTCTGCTTAATAGATTGGCATCCGGCTTTTCGTGCGCTTTGGGCTGCCTGTGTGGGGGGATCCTTTCTGCCGGATTTTTCCTGGCCGTGACTGGTTTTTGGGCGCTTCAGTGTGTTGATGTATGGTATGGACTCCTCAGCTTAGAGAGTTGGATCTTATGTGCACATGCTGGTAGAGTTCTGACTTTGACGCGTGTACGGGCTCGGTAGGAGAATATTTTTCCGCACAGTGTGGCTTTTTGGTATCGTGATTATGCCGCTGTGTCGGTTTATTTATGCAATTTATTTCATATTTAAACAAACTATAAAATAACTCGACTATAAACTTATTATTTCGTACAATTTTCTCTTTTCATAATGAATCAAGAAAAATATACACTGGTCACTGCTAAACCCAAAAGAAGCCCTAATCGGCCTCAATTGGTTACTTCAAATGTTCTGCTTAGTGGAGGCTTTACTAAGCCTGCAACTCTCTCATCATCTCCAAAGGAGGATAATCGCAAAAATGAACCATCTTGTTCCACTCCCAAAACGGATTCTCATCCTGCTATCAACTCGTCTACAGTTACACGTCGTTCTGTAAACGCACAACTTTCGGCTCAACCTAATAACTCTTCTGTTAAGGCGGCCGCAGCATCAGGCAATAATGCGGCTGCACTTTATATGCGCGCAAATACTACTCACATTTCTCCTAAAACCAGACGAGTTCGCGCCAGTGTTGCTGTGCGGCGCATATCTTCCTCAGCGCGTACTGCCCAGCACGATGTGCAGAGGCTGGATGCCCACGACTCCCTAAATCCTGACTTAATTGAGCTCGTTAGTGATGAGGGTGATATGTCCGGCGACTTATCTCCTGGAGAAGATGCAACGGTTCTTCCAGCTTCACCACAACCAAACCAATTACTGTCCTCTTTCACATCTGATCACGGAAACTTGTCAGCTGTGGCTCCCTTGGATTCTGTGGCTCCTACTGCTCAACAAGCAAGTAATTCAATGGATCAGGGTAAGCCTGTACTTTTTCATATTACGTCTGGTAAACCACCCCCAATTCAAGTTGAGTGCGAGGATGCCTCTAATTTATTGTCCTTACTGTCCACTGTAGTTCAACCAGAACATTTTTTGTTAAAAATGGGTGCCCCTGGCAGCGTGTGGATTCACGCTAAGATCCCTGAATCCTATCGTCTAATTATCCAGCATCTTGATGAACATGATGCCAGATATCATACTCACCAACCGAAAGAACTCAGGCCCCTACGCGTTTATATTAGGGGGTTACCTCGCTCCACTTCTACGGATTTTATTAAAAATTCGCTCATAAATCAGGGCTTTGATGTGGTGAGCGTCCACAATCCCACTTTTAAAGACAAACGTAATCCAGATTCTGCGGCTAAATATTCGCCTAACGCCTTCTATGTTAACTTAATCAATACTCCCAAAAATGAGAAAATAAAATATAATAAAATAAAATAAAATAAACACTAGCATTCCGCAATGTAAAAGATGTCAGAAATTTGAACATACTGCCAAATTTTGTAAACACAATCCTAAGTGTGTCAAATGTGGTAAAGACCATCTTTCCTCTTCCTGCACTAAGCCTCCTGACACGGATGCCACGTGCGCCAACTGCAACGGCTCTCACACTGCCAGTTATAATGGTTGCCCAGTTTTGGCCGCCATTAGGGCTCGACGTAACAAAACTCACCAACTTCCGGCTCGTACGCTCGCAAAACAGCTTGCGTCTGTCCCAACTGATCGAGAAAATTTTCCTCCTCTTCCTATACCGTCCACAGTCAGAAAAAATCCCCAAGCGACTGATGCTTCTTTTAACACCCAGTTCGCAAATTTTGTTTCGAATAATCTCCCATCTGCTTCTTCTGTTTTAACTTCTCCTCCAGCTACAAATGCACCTCCTTCTGGCGACAAACAGGCCAAATCCAATCCTCCGCCGAGATCATATGCTGATATGGTGCGATCACTCAGTAACAAATATATTCTTGCTGACGTTCCATTTCAATGGCAAGGCCAGAAATTCCCCAGAATTATTGGCAAAATTCCTGTTGACTCTTCAAACCCCGACACAGTTACACATCAGAGCCCCACAGTTTATAGGGTTCCTTCACAAACTGACGCTCAATACATGTCTAGTCTTCCTGACAAGGAATATCGAACCTTTGTCTCCAACACGTTGGACTATCTTCAATTTCAAATTACTACGTTTCAATCTCAACTAACGGCCTCCTTTTCCAGGATGGAGCAGCTCGTTTCACTTTTACTTCCCTCCAAACCAAATGAGTGACACAATTAAAATATCAATTTGGAACGCTAATGGCATACGCCATAAACTTCATGATATAGAACTCTTTCTTAGAAGCAACAACATCGATATAATGTTAATCTCGGAGACTAAACTCTCCCCAAATATTTCTATTTCAATTCCTGGTTTTAAGTTTCTCTTTTGTTATAACACTCATACTCGCCCCGTTTCTGGAGGTTCTGCAATCATAATCTCTGATAGAATTCCCTTTCAGCCCCTTCCTTTTATTTCTGAAGACTACGCTCATATTTGCCGCATGGCGATAAACACCTTTATCGGCCCTATCACTATCTCAGCATGCTACTGGCCACGAAATCAAATGGTCTCTCATTCATTTTTCTCCCAACTCTTTGATCAGCTTGGTGATAGATTCCTCGTGGGTGGTGACTGGAATGCCAAGCATCGCTTGTGGGGTAACTTTAGGAGCTGCCCTCGCGGTCTTGCCCTTGCTGATTCTATTCTATCTTCTAGCACTATTAATATACTTTCTACTGCCGAACCTACTCATTTCCCGCGCAGTGGCTTTACACCATCTGTGCTCGATTTTGCAGTAACTAAAAATATTCCTCACTCTCTAATGAATATTTCTCGCCTTTTTGACCTAACAAGCGATCATGTTCCTTTAATTATTACACTTAATTTTGGCCTCTCTGCAATTTTTTCCCCCTCCGTTTCTCCATCATCTACCAACTCAATTTTATTTACCAAATACACCAACATACAACTGTTCAAAACTCACTTTAGCAACAGCATTAATCTAAATATGGACATCGATTCCACCGATGACATAGATGATGCTATTGATTTATTCACTGCCAAACTACGCACTTCTGCCATTGCAGCTACTCCGTCTACCAACTCACCATTCTTCCATCGCTCCCCATTTTACCGACCTCCTTTAAAAGCTGAAGCCCTTGAGCTTGCCCGCCTCAAGCGACAACTTCGTAAGCTATATATTCGCACCCGTTCCCCAATACACAAATCTGACTGGCAATTTGTGTCACGCATTTTGTCCAATTTTCTCAAACGTATTCGTTCGGCACACTTTAATTTCATACTGCAGAATGCTGACCCTACTAAAAAAGGTGGCTTTAATTTATGGCGTGCTACGAAACACCTCAAATCCCAGCCACATATGGTGGCCCCCATCAAGGATTCTGCAGGAAACTGGTGTACTACTCCTCTAGAAGTTGCGGAAGCGTTCGCAAATGAATTAGAGTCTCGTTTCACCCCTTTGGACTTTGCTTCTGAGGCCCAAACTCAACGTGTGACTGCGGCACTTAATGACAACTCAAACGAAGTTTTACCACTTACTCCTATTCGTCACGTCAGTCCATCCGAATTAGTTAATCATATAGCCAACTTAAAAATTAAAAAAGCCCCTGGCTTAGATAACATCTCAAACCGGGTTTTGCGCTGCCTTCCCCACCGTGCCATCATGTTTCTAGTAAAACTTTTTAATGTCATGCTGCGGCTGCGTTATTTTCCAAAACAATGGAAATGCGCGGCTGTCAGCATGATTCCTAAATCTGGTCGCTCTTTAAGCCAACTAAAGGACTATAGACCCATTAGTCTTCTATCGGCTCTTTCCAAACTTTTTGAAATCGTTATGTCCGTCCGTCTAAATGATATTCTTGAACTTAGTGACATTATACCCGATCACCAATTTGGATTCCGTAGGGAACACAGTACCATTCAACAGGTTCACCGCATTGTTAACCATGTGCACCTCACTTTCTACAACAATCAATTCACCTCGGCCGTTTTCCTGGACATCGAACAGGCTTTCGACCGAGTGTGGCATGACGGCCTCCTCTTCAAGCTTAAAGCATTTTTATCTCAGCCATTGTATGAGCTATTCAAATCCTATTTGTCTAATCGCTCCTTTTGTGTCAAGGAGAGGGGCATTCTATCGTCAGTGCGTCCAATTAGAGCTGGTGTCCCCCAGGGAAGCGTTCTCGCACCCACTCTTTACAACATATTCGTTAGTGATATGCCAACTCCTAGCTTTCCCAGATTTTCCCATAGTAGAGCCCTTATTGCCACTTATGCTGATGACACCGCTATTCTTTTTAGTCACACAAACTCCTCTGTATGTACCAATATGATGAGCTGTTTCTTAATCACTTTTTCTGACTGGGCAAAATCCTGGAATATAAAAATCAATAGTAGTAAATCCTCCCATCTAGCATTTACACGACGGAGTGATAACATACCCAATGTTAAATTGGACAATGTGGTCATTCCCCGTAAATCCATCGTGAAATATCTAGGATTACACCTGAATAGAAAATTGCTTTGGCATAGTCACATTCGTTCAGTGAAATTCTCACTTATCTCTAAAATCCGCAAATACAGTTGGCTCTTAAACTCTCGTTCTCGCTTAAGCACACGTAACAAACTTTTAATCTACAATCAAATTATTGCGCCCATTTTCCGGTATGGTATAGAATTGTGGGGATGTGCTGCTGATGTGCACATTCGTATAATTCAAATAATCCAGAATAAAATTCTGCGCCTCTGTACCAACGCTATTCCTTTTGTAAGGAACTCACACATTCATGCTGCCTTTAATATTGCTTCGGTATGGGACCAGATCAACCTTCATTCCAGCAGGTATAAGGATAAAATCCAATCGCATGATAATCCTCTTGTACGTAATCTATTTTCCACATTTATAGGAGGTGTCTTTCCTAATCGATATCGTCCACACGATCTCCCAAATAGAATCCCTCCCTCTGACAAATATTAGCTCGTTACCATTTTCATAAAGTCAATGAAAAATAATATAAAATAAATTAAATGTAAATTCTCTTCCCAATGGATTTTATTTTTATTTCCTTTATTCTTACCTTAAATTTTCAATAAGTGAAAACATTCATCTGAATCATTCATTTTTGTTAATTTCCTATTGAAATTAGTTCTTGCCTATAAATTGTTATTCTTCTTAGCCAATTGCACATTTTTCCATTCCCACGTTTATAGATCTACTACTTAAACTAAACGGCTACTACATAATGTACACGTCGCTCTCCCACAATTCATAGCCACAAAGTTCTCTTTAAGTTACACAGCAACATTGTGCTTACTTATACATATACACCGCCCATTTGTGCAGTATATCTGTCCTCTTTTCAGAATGGTTTTTTTGTCTCTTTCTCTCGATTTGAATTTATTTTTCCCCTTTTTTTAGCAGGTGCGTTACTGCTGCCAGAGGCTATACTTGAATTTTTTTCACTCCAAGCCTTTATCTGCAAACAAACTGTTGTGTCAAGGAGCGTTTTCCTTGCCAACATGAAACTTCAGGTCTGGGCGGTGTGTGAATTAATTTAAACATAGATAACAATGCAATTGACACATAACCAAATGACTTGTACGCGATAGACAGTGGTTCTTCTTCAAGAGTTGATTACAAACTGTTTATTGGTATTTTCGTACTGATGCTTTAGAGTTCAACTTACAGTGTGGTGAATTTAAGTGTAAGAATGTAGGACGTACAAATAATAAAGAGGGAAGTGATATTTGCAGTTGCGAGGGTTAATTGACTGATTGTGACATGAGAATATTTCCAATAGATATTGACAATTATTCTAGTATAATAGGGTTTAGTAATTATAAGGTTATTTAACTGCGAGTGTGGCTAGTTTGACCCAACATCCCGGCCCCTTTGAAAGGACCCTTTCAACAAGCAGGTAGTATCGCTAGTTTGTGTATGGGTCTGCAGCATGTTCCAGTGGCAGTGCGGAGGTGCACCACCCGAATTCGTCCATCTCTTCCGATCACGGTTGACTCAACGCGACCCAATTTCCATCGAAGCGGTGGCAGATTGTCTTCGTGTACAACTACCAACGTTCCTTCAGTTAAGTTCGGTGACGTTGATGTCCACTTAGTACGAGCTCGTAGCTCGTTTATGTAGTCGGCGTTCCAGCGTTTCCAAAATCGTTGCTTAATAGCGGTCATCATGTCATACCGATCCAAATTAGACAAGTTGCATGGTTCTAATGATCTTTCAGGCAATGAGCGGAGTGAGTCTCCGACCAAGAAATGTCCGGCAGTCAGTGCGCTGTAATCGTTTGGATCTGATGACAGCGGCGACAGAGGGCGCGAGTTGAGGATGGCTTCGATTTCCACAACGACGGTGCTCAGCTCTTCGAATGTGAACCTCGTATTCGCCAATGTGCGGTTTAGAAGACCCTTGGCGCTCTTCACTGCAGCTTCCCAAAGGCCGCCAAAATGGGGTGCCCTGGGTGGAATAAAATGAAAATTAATAAAGTCCGACGCACAAAATTGTTGAATTTCCGTTTGAGTCTCCTTCTTAAACATGAATTTCTTTAATTCATGTAACTGGTTAGAAGCTCCGACAAAATTAGTAGCGTTGTCGCAAAATATATCTGTTGGCATTTTGCGTCGTCCTCCCATTCGTTTCAAGGCATTCATAAACGACTTGGTTGACAAATCTGATACTAGTTCGATGTGAACAGCCTTTGTGAGAAGGCAGACGAATATGGCTATATATGATTTGGTAGGACCCTTTCCTCGAATTCGAACATATGTATTGACAGGTCCACAAAAATCGATCCCACAGCGTTCAAATGGGAAACCAGGTATGAGACGTGTCGGTGGCAGCGATCCCATAATTTGCTGTAATAATTTGGGCCTGTAGCGAACGCAATGGATGCAGGAACGGACGATGCGCCGAGCCAAGTCTCTAGCGTTGACAATCCAGTGCTCCAAGCGAACTAGCGCGACTAATGCCTTAGGGCCCGCATGAAAATTCTGAATATGCAGATGACGAACATAGTTCCGAACGAAATGCGAACTACTGGGCAGCAGCAATGGATGCTTTTGTCTATCTGGTAGCTCCGAATAGTCCAGTCGCCCACCAACCTTGATCAGCTCAAAGCTACTCGACGAATCTAAAAAGGAGTGAGAAATTTCAAGTTGTTTTTTAATGGTTTCTGTTTCCGAAGTGCGAGAATATCATTTGCGAAATGAGTTTGTTGAATGTTCCAAATTATGCAGTTCGACGCGAATCGAAGTTCTTCTGGCGAGAGTACAATTGTCGATGCTATTGGTTGCTTTCTGCATTTCTTTGTGAATCTAATCATCCAAGCGATGAGACGAATAGTGCGAGTATGTGAGCTTATTTTATCGATGACCTCCAGTATGTAGTTTGTGTCCCTTATAGCGGTAAACACTGTTTTGCGCTTCTCCGAGTTAACAATATTTATGTCGACATCAAATGATTTCCTTTTGGTTGGCCATTGTGACGGATGGTCGCGTAAGAATGCGGGACCAGTGAACCATATTGAGGCTCTCAATTCTTCAACGCGGCAGCCTCGAGATATAAGATCAGCTGGATTGTGATGAGTCGAAACGTAGCGCCAAATACCATCCGAAGTCAATTCCTGAATGTCAGATACTCTGTTTCCCACAAACGTGGACAAAGTAGTTGAGTGTTGTTGCAGCCAATACAAAACGAGTTGGGAGTCACACCAAAAGTATGATGTAATGGTTCGATGTTTAAATATGCTATTTGTCTTGCTGTACAATTCAGCTAACAAGTGAGCACCACATAGTTCCAGTTTTGGAAGCGACTGCTTTTTCACTGGTGCTACTCTTGATTTTGAAGTCATCAAGTGCACGTTAATGTGTCCATTTGCGTCTTCCGTGCGCATGTACAAGCAGCAACCATATGCTCTGATTGATGCATCACAAAAGCCATGTAACTGAATGCTGCAAGGGCTTGGTTGCAGACAATATCGAGGAACAGTTAGCGACGAGACCGAGTTCAGGGACTGTAAGCATTTAATCCAAGAATTAAGTAAGGGTTGTGGGACTGACTCATCCCAGTCGAGTTTCAGAAGCCATAGTTCCTGAAGGATAATTTTAGATATTACGACGAGTGGGGACAATAGGCCGATCGGGTCAAAAAGCGATGATGCGGTAGCTAAAATTGTCCGTTTTGTAGCAGTGGTATACACTTCCTTGGGCCGAAAGGTAAAACTGAACGCATCATCTTGCTGATGCCAAGTTACACCAAGTGTACTACTTACGAAGTTTTCGGAGATGGTTATCTCTTTAGTAGTTTGGTCTTCCATAAGTTCTTGAAGATTTGAGTGCCATTTGCATAGGGGAAAATGTCCACGACTGAGTATTTCAGTAATCTCCCGTTTCAGTGTTTGCACGGCATCGATGTCGTCTGCTCCACATAGCAGATCATCCACGTAAAATGACGACTTGACAGCAGCAGCTCCAACAGGCAACTCGTTTTCACATTCATCCGCTAGATACTGTAAACTACGAGTTGCGAGATATGGCGCTGACGCCGTCCCATACGTAACTGTGTTGAGCTGGAAAGTTTGTAACTCCTCATCTGGACAGGCTCGCCAAAAGATATACTGAAACCTTCTATCATTTTTTGGTAACGAGTACTTGCCTGTACATTTTTGTAACATCAGCTGTGATGGCGAACCGATGCATCCGAAACCGTAGCAGCTGCATGTAGAGCTCATCTTGAATGGTAGGGCCGATCAAAAGCAAGTCATTAAGCGATTTTTGAGAGGTCGTACGACATGATGCATCGAAGACGACTCTGAGCTTCGTTGATGAGCTGCTCGGTTTGAGTACAAAATGATGTGGAATGTAATAGTGCGGTTCCTTTAGATTTGGGTTCTGTACGCGCGACATATGACCAAGATCTTCATATTCTTGCATGAAGGATATGTACTGTGAGCGGATATCGGGTAGACGCGACAGACGTCTTTCAATGGCGAAAAATCTATTTCGAGCTGTTTCGAAAGAGCTTCCAAGGCAATTTGGATTCTCCTTAAAGGGCAGGCTGACGATAACGCGTCCAATAGCATCCTTATGTGTGGTGGCTACAAAATGGTCTTCGCAGCGACGATGAATTGGGTGAAGCTCCTTAATCGGGCGTTCGATAGACTCAATTTTCCATAAGTGTTGCAAGTGTTTATCTATCGAGTCCTCAACTGTGGCCAAGCACAATGGTGGTCGTTGGCTACGTTGATGCTGATATTTGCCGGAGATGACCCAACCAAACAGAGTCTTCTGCAGAGTGGGTAAATTTGGTCCGATACGAATTTGACCAATAGCAAGCGCTTCAAAGAATGCTTCAGTTCCCAACAGCAAGTCGATACGTCGAGACTTAAAGAAAGTATCGTCTGCCAACGGTGCATTAGCAGGCAAATTCCAACTTGAGATGTCGATCTCGGCGTCAGGCTGGTACGCAATGTGCGACGTAATTCCGAACTGCAGCGTCAACTGATAATTCGATGTTCGTGATTTGATTGATGTTGTTGTACGAGCCTTGAGATTAGTTAGGGAGTCACCGATACTACGGATCCCGATGTGATGCCTTTCTCGATGCAAGCGAAGTTTTTGGGCGAAGTGTTCAGTTATGAAGTTAACCTGAGAACATGAATCTAGCAGCGCTCTCCCAAGCTTGTATTCACCTGATGAATCCTTGACCAAAACCATAGCAGTTGCCAATAGAATCTGATCACCAGGAGAAATTTCCATGTGAGAATGTGAGGCAGCTTGAGCCTGGTGAAACGCGTCGTTTGGTGCAGCTGATGCTTGCGTGAACGATGTTTGCGAGAGTTGCGATGGTTGTCCATGATGTAGATGAATGGTGCCCTCTATTACAAGTGCGGCAACGATAAGTCGATGGACATTGTGCCATTTTATGTCCACTTCCGAGGCAGTTGATGCAAGTCCAAGTCTTTTGACCTTGTCGAAACGTTGGTTGCTATTCATGGCCCTGAACTGGGCACAGTTGTTAATTTTGTGAGCAGGGCTAGAACAGAGTATACAAGATGCATTAGTGATAGCAAAGGTTGAGCTATTAACACGAGTTGTGGATTTGTTATTGTCGAACTTGCGCTGAAGAGAGGTTCCTGATGACTGTAGAAACTGACAATGGCGTTCTAAAAGCTGTGTGCATGTAGACCAGCAGGGCAGTGTCTTGTAGTCCAGCGATTCATTCCATTTGCTTCGAGTTTGCTGATCACATTTGTCAATGACAATATATATGAGCATGGCTTGGACAATATTAGTTGAATTGCCAATGGACTCCAACGAACTAAATATTGCGGATGCCTTATCCACTAGGCTACGAAGCTGTTGACTGTTTGCCTTTTCAACTGGCTGTAGCGCAAACAATGCGGCAATACTTTCTAAAAATATGAGAGTGGGATTATCAAACCGTTCTTTAAGCCTTCCCAGGGCTTTAGGATAATTTGCACTCGTAACTTGAAATGCCTTTATTGTTTCTAATGCCGGCCCCTTTAGACAGGACAGCAAGTAATTGAACTTTTCTATATTTGATAGCCCAGACTCACGTGCAATTATTTGTTCAAACGAATTGATGAAATTGCTGTAATTGGCGTAATTTCCATCGAATGTCGGTAGCGACAGCCTTGGCAGCGACGACGACTTTATGGTTGCTACCGGCGGTTCTGAATCCGAGGGCAGCACAGTGGTATTTAATTCTCCTCCAAGCTGCTCCTTAATGCACAGCTTGATCTCCACGTATGTGTCTTCCATATCTGCGCGACCATTATCGGTAGGGTCCAAGTTTTCAATATCAGTTTGCACAGTTAAAGCCATTTTAAAATATGACTCTAATATACCCAAGCGACATTGCAATTCATCATTGGACAGTTTAGGTTTACACTCATCCTTTATTTCAACCAAAGACCTTATGCGAGATATATTACGTTTAATATTACCTCTCTTGGCCTTAAGTTCTTCGATCGACATATTGCTGAACAAATTAAATTGAACAAACGCGAATTAAATAATTGTTAATGCAGCAGCCAAAGACACCAACGCAGCTGATAGTGACGAATTAATGTGCGACGAAGTGAAGATTTTTACAGCGATTATTCGGTTGCCGACGAATAAACGATGTAAATTCCAATAAATGTTGCGTCTGCTGTCAAACAAAGGCAGCAGCAAAGCGAACGAGAGCGAAGTAGTTTCCTACTTCCAACAACGATAAGTGATGAAGCGACCAAATACGGTCCAAGTGACGATGAGCGAAGGCAGAAGCAAGGCGGACAAGAAAGAAGTAACGGCGCACTTCCAACAGCGAGTAATGTTGTCTTCGAGAAATAATGTGTATGCTTTGGACGAAAGCAGTAGCGAGGCGAATTAAGGCGAAGTCGTGCCGTACTTCCAACAAATCGAAGTACAGTCGGCAAGACTGATCCAAAAGATGGCGAGCGAAGTCCACAGCAAGGCGAATAGGAACGAAATAGCGGTGTACTTCCAACAACGATAAGTGATGTATGTATATGCCGGCAATTAGCTGTGTGCGTGTGTACAGCAACTGCAGCGAGATCGAAGCGACAAAAAATGCGAGAAACGCGTCAAGTCAATGCGAAGCTGAAGGCCACAAAGTATTTATATGTAAATTACAAAATTTAAATTTCTTCGCAGTAAAATTCACACACGAGCCCCACGTTGGGCGCCAAAATGTTGTGTCAAGGAGCGTTTTCCTTGCCAACATGAAACTTCAGGTCTGGGCGGTGTGTGAATTAATTTAAACATAGATAACAATGCAATTGACACATAACCAAATGACTTGTACGCGATAGACAGTGGTTCTTCTTCAAGAGTTGATTACAAACTGTTTATTGGTATTTTCGTACTGATGCTTTAGAGTTCAACTTACAGTGTGGTGAATTTAAGTGTAAGAATGTAGGACGTACAAATAATAAAGAGGGAAGTGATATTTGCAGTTGCGAGGGTTAATTGACTGATTGTGACATGAGAATATTTCCAATAGATATTGACAATTATTCTAGTATAATAGGGTTTAGTAATTATAAGGTTATTTAACTGCGAGTGTGGCTAGTTTGACCCAACACAAACTGATCTTCATGCTGGTGTATGGAACGATGTTTTATCCACTGGCATGGGAATATATCCTGCACAAATCTTACCTTCCTCTGCTGTTTATTTGTATTCATTTTGTAATACTTTTTGTCTATTAACTTGAATTTCCAACTCTTATTCTTCACTTTTTCATCTTCCGTCGTACCTTGCAAGTCAAACGGCTACTACATAATACTTTTTCGTTCCCTCACAATCCATAAGTATAATTTATTATTTTGTTCTGCATTCTCCAGTTTATTTACTTTTTATATTTCTTTTCAAATCAATTAATTAATTTCACAATTATTAAATAATTCATTTTGTCGTTCCCTTTTTGCATTTTCATGCATTTTACTTAATTCTGTAATAAATAATTAAATTACTTATCTAAACTCATCCACATCAACTTTATGCCCATATTGTACATACTTACTTCCTCAGTAAGAAAATACATTTACACATGCGTCACTGACCTATGCAACTAAACCATACATACTTATTATTTTTCACAAAAGCTTATGGCTTACGCTCGCAAAGGGCGTTCACCTACGTTACTAGCCTGCTCCGAACTACAGCTGTTTAAAATCGGCTCTCCCACAGCCTCTCTTGGTTGTATTATCTCTCTCACTCTCTTTCAACATACTGTTGTTCTTTTCTTTCTTCCGTTGGTAACTCAGTACCATTTCCCCTCATTTACTTCTGTTAATTAATTGATTCGCATATTTATTTTGTTTATACAACATTCTTAAGTTAACTTTTATTGCACAATTTATCCAGTAATTTATTCCTCTTGTCGTTTTTCTTTATAAATTTTTCTTACTGAGCATAATTAATCATGCCTCAATCTAATCTGTTCGTTTTTACCTTTATTTTTTGCTAACGATGTGCTGCCTGTTGCCGCTCGCATTTTTTCTTCCATACTAATTTCCTTTCGTATGGGGCACCTTTGTGCGGCACGTTTGCGCTTCGTTTGCAACAGTATTCCTCTGTTATGTACATTTTCTTCCAAATACTTTTATATTATTGGGGACTATGTTTCCGACCTGCTTGTTGACTGTGCACAACTTGTTTTTTGGTCTCGAACTTTTCCTTCAATTTTTATTCATACATATTCATTAACTGCTTCTTTATGTGTGGCTTCAGCTGACTTGCGCTTGTATATGCTGACAATTTCAGCGATATGATAAAGCGCGTCTTGGCCTAGGCCACCAAAATTATTTCTACTCAAATTCTGGGTCTTTTGTGCTCTTACCTACCAATGTTGCTAACAATTTTCATCTCTGCTCTTTTCTATTCTCTATCCTCTTTTTCCTCGCCTTGAGTGAAATAATTTTGCTTTTGAGCCTTGCCTCCGTTACATCAACTTTGTTGCTTGATATAATTCGACTCAACTGCCTACTTAAGCCTCTCTCGCCTTCGTAGAGCTTTTCTATTTGCTAACGGCACTATTCCACTGGTGCACCCAGTATCCAGTATGGTGGTTGTCAGCAAAAACTTTGTTCTTCAGTCGGGTTATTTGTACTGAATGGCATGCATGTGCTTTTGCTCCGTACTGATACACCAAATAATCATAGAAGAATAATTTTCTACAGAATTAAATCTGTAATAATTGCTGTGTGTTGCTGCGTTTTTATTCTCCGGGTGATCTTGCGCGCCTGGTGCTGTGTTTCCTTTGTGGGGACCGTGTCTGCCTAGTCGCGGTGCCCAGACGTGTTGGCTGTTTACAGCTGCCTGTCTGCGCCACTGGCCGTTTGTGTGTTGGCCACGTGTCCCCTATCTTCGCTCTGCGCCTGTGCTGGTGGGATTGCCTGGTGTGAATGTGGTACATACATACTTTTCCTTCGGACACTCTATACTATCTGCTCCACAAATCCATGTTTATGGATTCTGGCCAGTATTTTGTCTTCACGCGCTTTGCAAACTCTATTTGGCTGCCTACACTGATTGACTGCAAGTTTGGCTGCTTACTTTTACAGATAGCAAATACACTATCTCTGCTGCTTGCTGGCTCCCAATATTCTGATTGCCTTGGACATCTTTGCACTATTTCCATTTGGTGTTGTGCATTTATTTGGAGTGCTGCACCACTGTACCTGCACTTACATGGAGCTGCAGCCATCACTTTTTCCCTGCACCGATGTCGCATCCTCATGTTATTATCATCTATATTCTGTACATAAATAAATATGCCCTCACGCTTTGGTTACTACCGTAATCTTTCGGCCTGGAACATCTGGATTTGCTTATTCTCGCCTCTCTGTTGGGTGTGCCGCAGCGTGGGACTCACTCTCAGCCGCCAATATTTAGCCACCCGTTTGAGTGCTAACTGTTTTCTCCATTGGATTGCTGTTTTCTCTACACCTATCTGCTATCTCTGCATTATTTGTGTTTTGTCAGTTACATGCTGGAACTCCAGGATTTGGACTTACTACGACAATTTTGGTATGAATCATAGCGAATAAAACATAAATAACTTTTCATAACTTTATTATTCATATAAATCAATTTTTTATAATTAACTTAGCGCATATGCATTTAATAATATTAACCAAACACCACTTAAATCACATTTTATTCAAAATACATAATCTTTACTATTCACCATTTCATCATTATTACACTTTTCATCAATAATATACTTGTTAACCAATACAATTATTCCACTTATAAATGAATTCTTACATAATACACACACTAATCAATCTAAATCATTTGGAACACTTAATCTACTTAACTTATCACACATCTGTAACTCATTAAACTCACATCCTCGGATCTTCACAATCATCTGGCTCACGTATCGTCGTCAGCAACTTTGCTCCGTTTTCCGCAAAACTACTGCATTTTGCCCTCACGCTGTCCGCTGCCCATCATGGATCCTTCCTTCTGCCTCCGTCTTCAGTACGCTCCTGCTGCATGCCCATCTGCATACATATCTGCATAAAACAAAAATAAAATTCCTTAATTAACTTAATAATTTTTTTGTCATTTATACACATATACTTATTAATTCAATCATGCTTTACAACAATTTATAAACGACAGATTCATTCTGATAATTTAACTAATATAATTAACAATGGTAACCGTCCGGGAATTTTTTCCCATTAATCCCCCCGCCGCTTCATTTTTTCTTCATCCATCACACACTTCTGGACATTTCATCATTCTCTGCACATTAATTTTGGGACTCTTGGAATCCTGCCAAGCGATTCATCATCAATCAATTTCACACTCATATTCATACATTACATCACATCTTTACACATATTTAAAAATTGTACAAATCTTTTTAACTTGGATAACTTATTTTCCCCGCTGCCAACCATAGCATATCGTTTGCTTACTCCGCTTATACTGATTTCGTTGACAAGGATTCATCTTCCTGCGCAATCACACCTCCTGTATTCGGACGCAAATTACACTTATGGATTGTTTACCTGTCTACCATCATAATTCTGGATTTTATATTTAATTCAAGTAATGTATCTTGCTGCCACACTCACTCAAAGGATTTGTCATTTACACATAACATCTTCTCCTCTTTAAATTATCTATCCGCAATATTACACAAAACACACATCACATTATATCATATTAAAGCTGCCCAATTTAATTCATACAATTCTTAACCAATGTCCAATAAATTTACAAAATCTCATATTAACTAATAAATTAAAACAATCACTCATAAAAGTTTATATACATTACTTGTTCCAACATACACACTCCAATTTAATTCATTCTACTAAATAGATTAATACGCTTATTTATAAACAATAACAAACAAATAATTTACCCATAATTTATTTTCAATATAAATTCTATAATCCTACTCATATAATACAATATATAATAACACACACACTCGCTTTCATGTATTAATTTCTTAAATTTCACACAACAAATTCACAAATAATCTACATAACTTATTTATACATAACTTGAACCCAATATACATATCTTAATTCAAATTATAATCTTTAAACAAATATTTGATTTTTTCTTCCATTACACAATTCATAACTCGTATTCCCGTTTTTCATAAATTACCCACAACCAATTTACAAATAATCAATATTAATTCAATAACTTATAACAACTTAAGCTAGAAATTCATACCAATCTTACACCGGATCCCTCCGCATTCATCCTCCACTTATTCACCCACACAACAGTACTTCATTTACCATCTTCACGTCGCACGCAATTTACTCATCTCTACACATCTACGAATACACATCCTCCCGGCACACCCTTCTATTAAGCATTTTCACTAATTTCTTCTAAATCTTCTTTTCACCGGATTGGACCACCATTTGCCATCGCTCTTCTGTCGCCTTATGGATTTTCCTGCATCATTCTTCATTCGCCATACCGGCTCTTGGCTCTGTATAATCCCGCCCACTGCATTTGTTCCTGCGCCATATTCTTATTATATACTTTTCATAATATTGTTTTTTACCTACCAAATCTCCACGATTCCAAATATTATCTTTCAAAATTGTTAAATTATCATTCATTTTTGTTAAATCTAATTTTATTCACACATCATTTTTTACCTACCAAATCTACACGATTTCAAATATTATTTCTTTCATAATTGTTAAAATTATCATTCATTTATTGTCAAATTTTCTTATTTACATATTATTTATATACTCTTCATAATATTATTTTTACATACCTAATCTACACGATTTCAAATATTATTTCTTTCAAAATTATTAAATTTCATTCATTGTTAAATTTTCCTATTTACATATTATTTATATTCTTTTCATAATATTGTTTTTTATCTACCAAATCCACACGATTCCAAACATTATTTCTTTCAAAATTGTCAAATTTTCATTCATTTATTGTTAATTTAATCATTTACATATTACCTTGTATTACTATTATTCAATTTGTTTCTTCTAATTTTAAATAACATGTATTACCACCTAAGCTTACAACAATCTATACATTATATCACTTACATGGTGCCCCTTTGAGGGAGGGGGCTCCTTATCATCATCGCTCCGGCTTTTTTCCCGCTTTCCCTCCATCTTATCAACCTGGAAGGATCTAGGCGCTCTGCTTGCGCTGTTGCCTCCTCTCGTCTCAAGCACACAAAGACCTGTAATGGATTAGTCATAAGATTTATATTTTAAGTAACTGTTGTACCCATTTACCTGGCCTGTGCGTCACAATAAAGAATGTATATATAAAATTTATTCTCCGGGTGATCTTGCGCGCCTGGTGCTGTGTTTCCTTTGTGGGGACCGTGTCTGCCTAGTCGCGGTGCCCAGACGTGTTGGCTGTTTTCAGCTGCCTGTCTGTGCTGCTGGCCGTTTGTGTGTTGGCCACGTGTCCTTTTACTTCAGATTCACTGTGCTAGTGTTGGTAGGATTACGTGGTCAGAGTGCGTGACTGTACCAGCACTTAACCTTGCTCCGTTTGACCTTCAGTTGTCATTTGACCTTCAATTGACTTTCACCTGAACTTGATTCATAATAATTTTTTATTTTTCTCTTTTCTGCTTAATAGATTGGCATCCGGCTTTTCGTGCGCTTTGGGCTGCCTGTGTGGGGGGATCCTTTCTGCCGGATTTTTCCTGGCCGTGACTGGTTTTTGGGCGCTTCAGTGTGTTGATGTATGGTATGGACTCCTCAGCTTAGAGAGTTGGATCTTATGTGCACATGCTGGTAGAGTTCTGACTTTGACGCGTGTACGGGCTCGGTAGGAGAATATTTTTCCGCACAGTGTGGCTTTTTGGTATCGTGATTATGCCGCTGTGTCGGTTTATTTATGCAATTTATTTCATATTTAAACAAACTATAAAATAACTCGACTATAAACTTATTATTTCGTACAATTTTCTCTTTTCATAATGAATCAAGAAAAATATACACTGGTCACTGCTAAACCCAAAAGAAGCCCTAATCGGCCTCAATTGGTTACTTCAAATGTTCTGCTTAGTGGAGGCTTTACTAAGCCTGCAACTCTCTCATCATCTCCAAAGGAGGATAATCGCAAAAATGAACCATCTTGTTCCACTCCCAAAACGGATTCTCATCCTGCTATCAACTCGTCTACAGTTACACGTCGTTCTGTAAACGCACAACTTTCGGCTCAACCTAATAACTCTTCTGTTAAGGCGGCCGCAGCATCAGGCAATAATGCGGCTGCACTTTATATGCGCGCAAATACTACTCACATTTCTCCTAAAACCAGACGAGTTCGCGCCAGTGTTGCTGTGCGGCGCATATCTTCCTCAGCGCGTACTGCCCAGCACGATGTGCAGAGGCTGGATGCCCACGACTCCCTAAATCCTGACTTAATTGAGCTCGTTAGTGATGAGGGTGATATGTCCGGCGACTTATCTCCTGGAGAAGATGCAACGGTTCTTCCAGCTTCACCACAACCAAACCAATTACTGTCCTCTTTCACATCTGATCACGGAAACTTGTCAGCTGTGGCTCCCTTGGATTCTGTGGCTCCTACTGCTCAACAAGCAAGTAATTCAATGGATCAGGGTAAGCCTGTACTTTTTCATATTACGTCTGGTAAACCACCCCCAATTCAAGTTGAGTGCGAGGATGCCTCTAATTTATTGTCCTTACTGTCCACTGTAGTTCAACCAGAACATTTTTTGTTAAAAATGGGTGCCCCTGGCAGCGTGTGGATTCACGCTAAGATCCCTGAATCCTATCGTCTAATTATCCAGCATCTTGATGAACATGATGCCAGATATCATACTCACCAACCGAAAGAACTCAGGCCCCTACGCGTTTATATTAGGGGGTTACCTCGCTCCACTTCTACGGATTTTATTAAAAATTCGCTCATAAATCAGGGCTTTGATGTGGTGAGCGTCCACAATCCCACTTTTAAAGACAAACGTAATCCAGATTCTGCGGCTAAATATTCGCCTAACGCCTTCTATGTTAACTTAATCAATACTCCCAAAAATGAGAAAATATTCCTTGTTAAGCATATTGGAAATTTCATAGTTAATGTTGAGGCAACTGTCAGAAACACTAGCATTCCGCAATGTAAAAGATGTCAGAAATTTGAACATACTGCCAAATTTTGTAAACACAATCCTAAGTGTGTCAAATGTGGTAAAGACCATCTTTCCTCTTCCTGCACTAAGCCTCCTGACACGGATGCCACGTGCGCCAACTGCAACGGCTCTCACACTGCCAGTTATAATGGTTGCCCAGTTTTGGCCGCCATTAGGGCTCGGCGTAACAAAACTCACCAACTTCCGGCTCGTACGCTCGCAAAACAGCTTGCGTCTGTCCCAACTGATCGAGAAAATTTTCCTCCTCTTCCTATACCGTCCACAGTCAGAAAAAATCCCCAAGCGACTGATGCTTCTTTTAACACCCAGTTCGCAAATTTTGTTTCGAATAATCTCCCATCTGCTTCTTCTGTTTTAACTTCTCCTCCAGCTACAAATGCACCTCCTTCTGGCGACAAACAGGCCAAATCCAATCCTCCGCCGAGATCATATGCTGATATGGTGCGATCACTCAGTAACAAATATATTCTTGCTGACGTTCCATTTCAATGGCAAGGCCAGAAATTCCCCAGAATTATTGGCAAAATTCCTGTTGACTCTTCAAACCCCGACACAGTTACACATCAGAGCCCCACAGTTTATAGGGTTCCTTCACAAACTGACGCTCAATACATGTCTAGTCTTCCTGACAAGGAATATCGAACCTTTGTCTCCAACACGTTGGACTATCTTCAATTTCAAATTACTACGTTTCAATCTCAACTAACGGCCTCCTTTTCCAGGATGGAGCAGCTCGTTTCACTTTTACTTCCCTCCAAACCAAATGAGTGACACAATTAAAATATCAATTTGGAACGCTAATGGCATACGCCATAAACTTCATGATATAGAACTCTTTCTTAGAAGCAACAACATCGATATAATGTTAATCTCGGAGACTAAACTCTCCCCAAATATTTCTATTTCAATTCCTGGTTTTAAGTTTCTCTTTTGTTATAACACTCATACTCGCCCCGTTTCTGGAGGTTCTGCAATCATAATCTCTGATAGAATTCCCTTTCAGCCCCTTCCTTTTATTTCTGAAGACTACGCTCATATTTGCCGCATGGCGATAAACACCTTTATCGGCCCTATCACTATCTCAGCATGCTACTGGCCACGAAATCAAATGGTCTCTCATTCATTTTTCTCCCAACTCTTTGATCAGCTTGGTGATAGATTCCTCGTGGGTGGTGACTGGAATGCCAAGCATCGCTTGTGGGGTAACTTTAGGAGCTGCCCTCGCGGTCTTGCCCTTGCTGATTCTATTCTATCTTCTAGCACTATTAATATACTTTCTACTGCCGAACCTACTCATTTCCCGCGCAGTGGCTTTACACCATCTGTGCTCGATTTTGCAGTAACTAAAAATATTCCTCACTCTCTAATGAATATTTCTCGCCTTTTTGACCTAACAAGCGATCATGTTCCTTTAATTATTACACTTAATTTTGGCCTCTCTGCAATTTTTTCCCCCTCCGTTTCTCCATCATCTACCAACTCAATTTTATTTACCAAATACACCAACATACAACTGTTCAAAACTCACCTTTAGCAACAGCATTAATCTAAATATGGACATCGATTCCACCGATGACATAGATGATGCTATTGATTTATTCACTGCCAAACTACGCACTTCTGCCATTGCAGCTACTCCGTCTACCAACTCACCATTCTTCCATCGCTCCCCATTTTACCGACCTCCTTTAAAAGCTGAAGCCCTTGAGCTTGCCCGCCTCAAGCGACAACTTCGTAAGCTATATATTCGCACCCGTTCCCCAATACACAAATCTGACTGGCAATTTGTGTCACGCATTTTGTCCAATTTTCTCAAACGTATTCGTTCGGCACACTTTAATTTCATACTGCAGAATGCTGACCCTACTAAAAAAGGTGGCTTTAATTTATGGCGTGCTACGAAACACCTCAAATCCCAGCCACATATGGTGGCCCCCATCAAGGATTCTGCAGGAAACTGGTGTACCTACTCCTCTAGAAGTTGCGGAAGCGTTCGCAAATGAATTAGAGTCTCGTTTCACCCCTTTGGACTTTGCTTCTGAGGCCCAAACTCAACGTGTGACTGCGGCACTTAATGACAACTCAAACGAATTTTTACCACTTACTCCTATTCGTCACGTCAGTCCATCCGAATTAGTTAATCATATAGCCAACTTAAAAATTAAAAAAGCCCCCGGCTTAGATAACATCTCAAACCGGGTTTTGCGCTGCCTTCCCCATCGTGCCATCATGTTTCTAGTAAAACTTTTTAATGTCATGCTGCGGCTGCGTTATTTTCCAAAACAATGGAAATGCGCGGCTGTCAGCATGATTCCTAAATCTGGTCGCTCTTTAAGCCAACTAAAGGACTATAGACCCATTAGTCTTCTATCGGCTCTTTCCAAACTTTTTGAAATCGTTATGTCCGTCCGTCTAAATGATATTCTTGAACTTAGTGACATTATACCCGATCACCAATTTGGATTCCGTAGGGAACACAGTACCATTCAACAGGTTCACCGCATTGTTAACCATGTGCACCTCACTTTCTACAACAATCAATTCACCTCGGCCGTTTTCCTGGACATCGAACAGGCTTTCGACCGAGTGTGGCATGACGGCCTCCTCTTCAAGCTTAAAGCATTTTTATTTCAGCCATTGTATGAGCTATTCAAATCCTATTTGTCTAATCGCTCCTTTTGTGTCAAGGAGAGGGGCATTCTATCGTCAGTGCGTCCAATTAGAGCTGGTGTCCCCCAGGGAAGCGTTCTCGCACCCACTCTTTACAACATATTCGTTAGTGATATGCCAACTCCTAGCTTACCCAGATTTTCCCATAGTAGAGCCCTTATTGCCACTTATGCTGATGACACCGCTATTCTTTTTAGTCACACAAACTCCTCTGTATGTACCAATATGATGAGCTGTTTCTTAATCACTTTTTCTGACTGGGCAAAATCCTGGAATATAAAAATCAATAGTAGTAAATCCTCCCATCTAGCATTTACACGACGGAGTGATAACATACCCAATGTTAAATTGGACAATGTGGTCATTCCCCGTAAATCCATCGTGAAATATCTAGGATTACACCTGGATAGAAAATTGCTTTGGCATAGTCACATTCGTTCAGTGAAATTCTCACTTATCTCTAAAATCCGCAAATACAGTTGGCTCTTAAACTCTCGTTCTCGCTTAAGCACACGCAACAAACTTTTAATCTACAATCAAATTATTGCGCCCATTTTCCGGTATGGTATAGAATTGTGGGGATGTGCTGCTGATGTGCACATTCGTATAATTCAAATAATCCAGAATAAAATTCTGCGCCTCTGTACCAACGCTATTCCTTTTGTAAGGAACTCACACATTCATGCTGCCTTTAATATTGCTTCGGTATGGGACCAGATCAACCTTCATTCCAGCAGGTATAAGGATAAAATCCAATCGCATGATAATCCTCTTGTACGTAATCTATTTTCCACATTTATAGGAGGTGTCTTTCCTAATCGATATCGTCCACACGATCTCCCAAATAGAATCCCTCCCTCTGACAAATATTAGCTCGTTACCATTTTCATAAAGTCAATGAAAAATAATATAAAATAAATTAAATGTAAATTCTCTTCCCAATGGATTTTATTTTTATTTCCTTTATTCTTACCTTAAATTTACAATAAGTGAAAACATTCATCTGAATCATTCATTTTTGTTAATTTCCTATTGAAATTAGTTCTTGCCTATAAATTGTTATTCTTCTTAGCCAATTGCACATTTTTCCATTCCCACGTTTATAGATCTACTACTTAAACTAAACGGCTACTACATAATGTACACGTCGCTCTCCCACAATTCATAGCCACAAAGTTCTCTTTAAGTTACACAGCAACATTGTGCTTACTTATACATATACACCGCCCATTTGTGCAGTATATCTGTCCTCTTTTCAGAATGGTTTTTTCTCTCTTTCTCTCGATTTGAATTTATTTTTCCCCTTTTTTTAGCAGGTGCGTTACTGCTGCCAGAGGCTATACTTGAATTTTTTTTCACTCCAAGCCTTTATCTGCAAACAAACTGATCTTCATGCTGGTGTATGGAACGATGTTTTATCCACTGGCATGGGAATATATCCTGCACAAATCTTACCTTCCTCTGCTGTTTATTTGTATTCATTTTGTAATACTTTTTGTCTATTAACTTGAATTTCCAACTCTTATTCTTCACTTTTTCATCTTCCGTCGTACCTTGCAAGTCAAACGGCTACTACATAATACTTTTTCGTTCCCTCACAATCCATAAGTATAATTTATTATTTTGTTCTGCATTCTCCAGTTTATTTACTTTTTATATTTCTTTTCAAATCAATTAATTAATTTCACAATTATTAAATAATTCATTTTGTCGTTCCCTTTTTGCATTTTCATGCATTTTACTTAATTCTGTAATAAATAATTAAATTACTTATCTAAACTCATCCACATCAACTTTATGCCCATATTGTACATACTTACTTCCTCAGTAAGAAAATACATTTACACATGCGTCACTGACCTATGCAACTAAACCATACATACTTATATATCTTTCACAAAAGCTTATGGCTTACGCTCGCAAAGGGCGTTCACCTACGTTACTAGCCTGCTCCGAACTACAGCTGTTTAAAATCGGCTCTCCCACAGCATCTCTTGGTTGTATTATCTCTCTCACTCTCTTTCAACATACTGTTGTTCTTTTCTTTCTTCCGTTGGTAACTCAGTACCATTTCCCCTCATTTACTTCTGTTAATTAATTGATTCGCATATTTATTTTGTTTATACAACATTCTTAAGTTAACTTTTATTGCACAATTTATCCAGTAATTTATTCCTCTTGTCGTTTTTCTTTATAAATTTTTCTTACTGAGCATAATTAATCATGCCTCAATCTAATCTGTTCGTTTTTACCTTTATTTTTTGCTAACGATGTGCTGCCTGTTGCCGCTCGCATTTTTTCTTCCATACTAATTTCCTTTCGTATGGGGCACCTTTGTGCGGCACGTTTGCGCTTCGTTTGCAACAGTATTCCTCTGTTATGTACATTTTCTTCCAAATACTTTTATATTATTGGGGACTATGTTTCCGACCTGCTTGTTGACTGTGCACAACTTGTTTTTTGGTCTCGAACTTTTCCTTCAATTTTTATTCATACATATTCATTAACTGCTTCTTTATGTGTGGCTTCAGCTGACTTGCGCTTGTATATGCTGACAATTTCAGCGATATGATAAAGCGCGTCTTGGCCTAGGCCACCAAAATTATTTCTACTCAAATTCTGGGTCTTTTGTGCTCTTACCTACCAATGTTGCTAACAATTTTCATCTCTGCTCTTTTCTATTCTCTATCCTCTTTTTCCTCGCCTTGAGTGAAATAATTTTGCTTTTGAGCCTTGCCTCCGTTACATCAACTTTGTTGCTTGATATAATTCGACTCAACTGCCTACTTAAGCCTCTCTCGCCTTCGTAGAGCTTTTCTATTTGCTAACGGCACTATTCCACTGGTGCACCCAGTATCCAGTATGGTGGTTGTCAGCATAAACTTTGTTCTTCAGTCGGGTTATTTGTACTGAATGGCATGCATGTGCTTTTGCTCCGTACTGATACACCAAATAATCATAGAAGAATAATTTTCTACAGAATTAAATCTGTAATAATTGCTGTGTGTTGCTGCGTTTTTATTCTCCGGGTGATCTTGCGCGCCTGGTGCTGTGTTTCCTTTGTGGGGACCGTGTCTGCCTAGTCGCGGTGCCCAGACGTGTTGGCTGTTTTCAGCTGCCTGTCTGCGCCACTGGCCGTTTGTGTGTTGGCCACGTGTCCCCTATCTTCGCGCTGCGCCTGTGCTGGTGGGATTGCCTGGTGTGAATGTGGTACATACATACTTTTCCTTCGGACACTCTATACTATCTGGTATTTGTCTTCTCTTTCATACTAACCTAAACTAATCAATTCAGTTTCTCAGCTCCACAAATCCATGTTTATGGATTCTGGCCAGTATTTTGCCTTCACGCGCTTTGCAAACTCTATTTGGCTGCCTACACTGATTGACTGCAAGTTTGGCTGCTTACTTTTACAGATAGCAAATACACTATCTCTGCTGCTTGCTGGCTCCCAATATTCTGATTGCCTTGGACATCTATGCACTATTTCCATTTGGTGTTGTGCATTTATTTTGGAGTGCTGCACCACTGTACCTGCACTTACATGGAGCTGCAGCCATCACTTTTTCCCTGCACCGATGTCGCATCCTCATGTTATTATCATCTATATTCTGTACATAAATAAATATGCCCTCACGCTTTGGTTACTACCGTAATCTTTCGGCCTGGAACATCTGGATTTGCTTATTCTCGCCTCTCTGTTGGGTGTGCCGCAGCGTGGGACTCACTCTCAGCCGCCAATATTTAGCCACCCGTTTGAGTGCTAACTGTTTTCTCCATTGGATTGCTGTTTTCTCTACACCTATCTGCTATCTCTGCATTATTTGTGTTTTGTCAGTTACATGCTGGAACTCCAGGATTTGGACTTACTACGACAATTTTGGTATGAATCATAGCGAATAAAACATAAATAACTTTTCATAACTTTATTATTCATATAAATCAATTTTTTATAATTAACTTAGCGCATATGCATTTAATAATATTAACCAAACACCACTTAAATCACATTTTATTCAAAATACATAATCTTTACTATTCACCATTTCATCATTATTACACTTTTCATCAATAATATACTTGTTAACCAATACAATTATTCCACTTATAAATGAATTCTTACATAATACACACACTAATCAATCTAAATCATTTGGAACACTTAATCTACTTAACTTATCACACATCTGTAACTCATTAAACTCACATCCTCGGATCTTCACAATCATCTGGCTCACGTATCGTCATCAGCAACTTTGCTCCGTTTTCCGCAAAACTACTGCATTTTGCCCTCACGCTGTCCGCTGCCCATCATGGATCCTTCCTTCTGCCTCCGTCTTCAGTACGCTCCTGCTGCACGCCCATCTGCATACATATCTGCATAAAACAAAAATAAAATTCCTTAATTAACTTAATAATTTTTTTGTCATTTATACACATATACTTATTAATGCAATCATGCTTTACAACAATTTATAAACGACAGATTCATTCTGATAATTTAACTAATATAATTAACAATAATCTATCCGCCCACACACCTGTGGTAACCGTCCGGGAATTTTTTCCCATTAATCCCCCCGCCGCTTCATTTTTTCTTCATCCATCACACACTTCTGGACATTTCATCATTCTCTGCACATTAATTTTGGGACTCTTGGAATCCTGCCAAGCGATTCATCATCAATCAATTTCACACTCATATTCATACATTACATCACATCTTTACACATATTTAAAAATTGTACAAATCTTTTTAACTTGGATAACTTATTTTCCCCGCTGCCAACCATAGCATATCGTTTGCTTACTCCGCTTATACTGATTTCGTTGACAAGGATTCATCTTCCTGCGCAATCACACCTCCTGTATTCGGACGCAAATTACACTTATGGATTGTTTACCTGTCTACCATCATAATTCTGGATTTTATATTTAATTCAAGTAATGTATCTTGCTGCCACACTCACTCAAAGGATTTGTCATTTACACATAACATCTTCTCCTCTTTAAATTATTTATCCGCAATATTACACAAAACACACATCACATTATATCATATTAAAGCTGCCCAATTTAATTCATACAATTCTTAACCAATGTCCAATAAATTTACAAAATCTCATATTAACTAATAAATTACCCAATCACTCATAGAAGTTTATATACATTACTTGTTCCAACATACACACTCCAATTTAATTCATTCTACTAAATAGATTAATACGCTTATTTATAAACAATAACAAACAAATAATTTACCCATAATTTATTTTCAATATAAATTCTATAATCCTACTCATATAATACAATATACAATAACACACACACTCGCTTTCATGTATTAATTTCTTAAATTTCACACAACAAATTCACAAATAATCTACATACTTTATTTATACATAACTTGAACCCACATACATATCTTAATTCAAATTATAATCTTTAAACAAATATTTGATTTTTCTTCCATTTATAAATTTATTAAAATAATACCATATAACAAATTAAATCCATAAGAAACTATATAATTTGCTACACGAATAAAGCATTACACAATTCATAACTCGTATTCCCGTTTTTCATAAATTACCCACAACCAATTTACAAATAATCAATATTAATTCAATAACTTATAACAACTTAAGCTAGAAATTCATACCAATCTTACACCGGATCCTCCGCATTCATCCTCCACTTATTCACCCACACAACAGTACTTCATTTACCATCTTCACGTCGCACGCAATTTACTCATCTCTACACATCTACGAATACACATCCTCCCGGCACACCCTTCTATTAAGCATTTTCACTAATTTCTTCTAAATCTTCTTTTCACCGGATTGGACCACCATTTGCCATCGCTCTTCTGTCGCCTTATGGATTTTCCTGCATCATTCTTCATTTCGCCATACCGGCTCTTGGCTCTGTATAATCCCGCCCACTGCATTTGGTTCCTGCGCCATATTCTTATTATATACTTTTCATAATATTGTTTTTTTACCTACCAAATCTCCACGATTCCAATATTATCTTTCAAAATTGTTAAATTATCATTCATTTTGTTAAATCTTTTTATTTACACATCATTTTTTACCTACCAAATCTACACGATTTCAAATATTATTTCTTTCATAATTGTTAAAATTATCATTCATTTATTGTCAAATTTTCTTATTTACATATTATTTATATACTCTTCATAATATTATTTTTACATACCTAATCTACACGATTTCAAATATTAAATTTCATTCATTGTTAAATTTTCCTATTACATATTATTTATATCTTTCATAATATTGTTTTTTATCTACCAAATCCACACGATTCCAAACATTATTTCTTTCAAAATTGTCAAATTTTCATTCATTATTGTTAATTTAATCATTACATATTACCTTGTATTACTATTATTCAATTGTTTCTTCTAATTTTTAAATAACATGTATTACCACCTAAGCTTACAACAATCTTTACATTATATTACTTACATGGTGCCCCTTTGAGGGAGGGGGCTCCTTATCATCATCGCTCCGGCTTTTTTCCCGCTTTCCCTCCATCTTATCAACCTGGAAGGATCTAGGCGCTTGCTTGCGCTGTTGCCTCCTCTCGTCTCAAGCACACAAAGACCTGTAATGGATTAGTCATAAGATTTATATTTTAAGTAACTGTTGTACCCATTTACCTGGCCTGTGCGTCACAATAAAGAATGTATATATA